>NW_028261393.1:41582487-41634987 GCF_051295495.1 Thamnophis sirtalis
ATGATCATAATTCAAATGAACTAGTCACCAGTAGCACCTCTGAATCATTTAGAAACAGTTTATTTTACACCAACTCTGAAGAACAGAATTTCCATAATGTTTTTAATAGAAAAATACTTTTTAATTATGTGCTAGCAAAGTGGTCATTAACAGCTAAGAACAGAAAGTGGATTTTTAGTTTAGTTTCTGGGGATTAATTTCCATCCCTCCCATTTTTGCACCTCATAGCATTAACAATTAGAAATTCCAGGAATTATAGATGCCCACTGTGGAAGAGCCACAGCTTATGCAGGGGGAAACATTTTCATCCAAGAAACAACCATCTGAAAACAAAGGAAGCTACCTCATTCAAAAACAGATTATTTTTTCACCCATTCCACTATTATGTATTCAGTCTGACAGCAACATTTGATAATCTTAGACACAAATGTTCTAACCCAGTGATGGCTAACCTTTTTCGGTCGGAGTGCCCAAAGTGTATACCCAATTCCCTCAAATGCAATGTGTGCACCCCCTGCGCATGCATCCCAGCTCTTGCATGTGCATGCAAACCCCCTGCACAATCCCCACGCATGCACGTGTGCCCCCTGCTAGTTCCCCATCTCCTGCATGCATACACAACCCGCATGCCCCCTGTGAATGCATGCATAACCCCCACACACAGCGCCCACCCCCTGCACATGCGACTCCCTGGAACATCTCCCTGTGCATGCGCATGCAACCCACACACACACACCCTGCCCCCCCTGCATGAAAGAGACCTGAAGACCAGCTGGCCAGCAGGAGGCGCAGGCGCATGCTCAGTTGACCTGATCTGTGGCAATGGCTTGCATGCCATCAGAGAGTGCCATAGGTTCGCCATCATGGTTTTAACCTATCTAATGCTTGAAACTTTTAAGACATCTTCCAGCCGGTGGACCTGTGACAGTTTGTGTGTAAAACATCTTCTCCCCTGCTTCAAATCTTCATAGATTATCATTTTTTTTCTGAGAAGCGTAGTTTATTCCTGCTGCAATTAAGCTGTTTGCAACTAAAGCCTGACTATGATTGCTATATGCAGCCCAATTCAAACCATATAACAGCATGATCGACTTAGAAGAATTTAAGCAAAATGTTTAAGAAGACCTTTCTAGGTCTCTTGCTGTGTGCCAAATGCAGCACCTCGGCAGAAAACAGGAGTAAGTAAACTTGAATTCAGTCTCTGGATATTTTTTTTTAACCTAATGCGTCAGTCATTATGACTGACCCATTTAATGTTGGTGGGCAACTTCAAATCTTGGGGAACAGCTGTTCAAAAGAAACAAAGTCAACATGGCTTTTCCGGTGATGTCATCTTAATGTTAGAACCAGATGAAGCTAGATCAACATTAAGGTAAAGGATCTTATCTATAGAAGTCCAAAAGAAACCATGACTTTTTCACACAATATAATTGCAAATAACTAAATTTCAGTTTTGAATACAACACCCAGGTAGTTTCCAAATGGAAACATCTTCTCTTCAATTAAAACAGTCAACTATGCTGACTCCAATCTTGAACTTACTGCCTTAAAAATCCTTCCCAGGTTCTATATTGGATTTTTAAAGCACATAAAGTCATGGTTTATTCAATAAACTATTGACTGAGCACCCTATGTGACAGGTTTGAGACCCTTTCCATAGAATTTCTCATTTATCTGACCATGTCATGTGGCTGAATTCACTGGAGAAAGCAATTAGTTTGGGAAGAGTTAGAAGTAAGAGGAAATCAGGACATCAAAGAACATGGTGGACACTATCAAAGCTGACACCAGCCAGAGCATAGAACAACTCAAAGAAATATGGCAAGATTGGAAGATGTGGAGAGACCTGAGTCATAGAATTGGAATCGGGTACAACTGAATGAATAACATCATCATCATCATCATCATCATCATCATCATCATCATCATTTTTAATTTATGCTCAGCTATAAACCATGAACTAAGATCATGGCATCCAACCCTCTCAATTCCTGGCAAATAGATGGGGAAGAAATTGAGGTAGTGACAGACTTTATTTTCCTGGGCTCCAAGATCACCTCAGATGAGGACTGCAGACAATAAATTAAAAGACAGTTGCTCCTGGGCAGGAAAGCTATGGCAAAACTAGACAGCACACTAAAAAGCAGAGACATCACCCTGCCAACAAAATTGTGTAAAATCAAGGCTTTGGTTTTCCCAATTGCAATGTATGGCTGTGAAAGTTGGATCATAAGAAAGGCTGAGGCCGAAGAATGGAGGCCTTTGAACTCTGGTGCTGGAAAAGACTCCTGTGATCTCTTGGACTGCAAGGCAATTAAACCAGTCAGTCTTAGAGGAGATCAACTGTTCTTTAGAAGGCTGGATCCTGAAGATGAAACTCAAATACGTTGGCTACCTAATGAGAAGGAAGGACTCACTGGAGAAGACCCTCGTGCTGGGAAAGATGGAGGGCAAAAGAAGGGGACGACAGAGAATGAGGTGGCTGGATGGAGTCACTGAAGCAGTAGGCATGAGCTTAAATGGACTCCAGAGGATGGTAGAGAACAGGAAGGCCTGAAGGAACATTGTCCATGGGTTCATGATGGGTTGGACATGACTTTGCAGCTAACAACAACAACATAAACCATGATTATTAACAAACATAATTTCCAAAGAAGGAAACCTCTATATCCTAGAATATATAAACCCTGTTTGCAAGATGCCTCCTAGATTTGACTAGTAATAGCAGTATAGCAATAGGAGTTAGACTTATATACCGCTTCATAGGGCTTTCAGCCCTCTCTAAGCAGTTTACAAAGTCAGCATATCGCCCCCCCCCAGTCTGGGTCCTCATTTCACCCACCTCGGAAGGATGGAAGGCTGAGTCAACCTTGAGCCGGTGAGATTTGAACAGCCGAACTGCAGATAACAGTCAGCTGAAGTGGCCTGCAGTACTGCACCCTAACCACTGCGCCACCTCGGCTCTCTTATTAGTAGAGTTAGTGATCTTTCTCTTTCTTTTTGCTATGCTATCTACTTCCTTTGTGTAGCTTCAGTTTTCCTCCTTGCTTTTTAAGCACACTGAATTATCCACAATGAAGCTCTTTTTAGAAAGACACTTCTCGAGTAATTTAATGTCCTCTAGTACATGATGCATTCAAAAACTGCACAAGGTTTTGGCATAAGCTTTTGTTGCTCCGACTATGCCTTCGCTGTGCAGACGTTACTCATTCCTTACCCTTAAGAATCTTCCCCCACCCTTCATTTTGCTCTGAAATGAAAACAAGTAGCCGCAAAGTTGATTCGGATGGTATTGATTAAATTTATTTTCTCCCAGTTGAGTCAAATTGATTTCACTCACATTATTAATTCCCTGATATAAAGACTCTCTGTGAGAAGCCTCGTGGAGAAATGGCTATGTGAATGAATCTAAATTAAAATGTAACCGAAAAACTTGTTTTACCCCACTGAACTTAATAAATAAAGTGAGATCTTTGATGCTCAGTGCATTATGACAATCTAGTAATACCTAGAAGGCATTTAGTGATAATCAGGGATGGAAACATCAGATGGCAGCTAAGTGTTTGAGGCTTGCATCCAGGGATCTCATCTGCATATGAAAATTATTCCTCCCAGCATGGTAGCCCCGAAGAGGTCAGGAATAAATACAAGTCATCTCCACTCCATGTCAAACTGCATCCGATCAGTATCCGAGTATTCTTAGAAGTACAGTTCTTCATCCCAATTATAGCGTGCCCATCACACTAATAAGGCAGGAAACAAAGTGCTCATTAATGAGGCTTTTCCAACAGAATGATGGAAAGTACTATTCATCACGTACTAAAATATTCTTCCTATGATAAGTAAGAAGGAAAAGAATAACTAAAAATCCACTTCCTTAAATAAACAACTAATTACAACGAAAAATTACTATATAACTAAGGCGACCGCGAGCTTCAAAAATCACCCACAAGGAGCACTTCAGATCTTGTGTAAATAGGAACCTGAAAGGGATATCTGCTTTAAGAAACCGCCTTAATAAGTTAATCCGAGTCTTCAAGGAACAGAACATTCTTTTCTGATTCACTCAAAAGGGAGCAAAATATAATGGGCCTTCAATGAATAATGGAAATGTTCTGAGTTTGCAAGAGATCTTGCAGGAGATGACCAGCCTACTTTGAATTCATGTGACTCTTATCTACTGCTAATTTGCTCAGACAATTAATAGTTCAGATTCTTATAGAGATCTTATGTTTGTGGTAAATATTAATGCTCATTTGAACTGCCTGGGTCTCCTGATTTCCCCAGCATCTGACAAATCCAAAGTAATCTTCTAAACCACGTTTAAAGTATGCATGGACAAATCAGTCTCCTGTTCTTATCAAACCATGTTTCACTTGAATACCTTGACCAGAAAGGGATATGAATTAATTTAGAAGAGTTTGGGTCTGATTTTTTTTCCCCCTGCTCAACACATTCATTCATTCATTCATTCATTCATTCATTCATTCATTCATTCATTCATTCATTCATTCATAATCCCAAATGATTCTGGGAAACCCACAAAAACAAACATAAAAACAAAAACAGATTACAAAAATATCCCTACAAAATGATTACAAAGAAACAATCCAGGAAACAGATCAAAATATAACATTTCAAAAGTAAAAGACTTTTATACACCTTACCATAAGCAATGTTTTCAAGGCTTTTAAAAATGCCATCAGGGTGGGATCCAGAATGATCACATTCTGAAGGTCAGAGGCTGCTACAGAGAAAGGGGCATTTCCTG
Organism: Thamnophis sirtalis; assembly: GCF_051295495.1. NCBI lineage: Eukaryota > Metazoa > Chordata > Lepidosauria > Squamata > Natricidae > Thamnophis > Thamnophis sirtalis. The sequence goes on from NW_028261393.1 coordinate 41,587,259, forward strand.
GGAACTGAAATAGACTAACTGTTGGATTGTACTGGCAGAAACCATGGGAGACAGGAAATCTCTCCAATAATTGGGTGCTATGTCATAGTCACATTATCTTCATGTGAAACTTATATATGACTCAAGAAGCCACACTACAAAAAGAATAGGGTGAAACAAACTGGCTCTAGGTTGGCAAAGGTGCATGACGTAGTTGTATAAAAGGTAAAGGTTCCCCTTGCATATATGTGCTAGTCGTTCCAAACTCTAGGGGGCAGTGTTCATCTCTGTTTCAAAGCCAAAGAGCCAGCGCTGTCCGAAGACATCTCTGTGGTCATGTGGCTGGCAGGACGCAATGCCCAAGGTGCACAGAACGCTGTTACCTTCCCACCAAAGGTGGTCCCTATTTTTCTACTTGCATTTTTACATGCTTTTGAACTGCTAGGTTGGCAGAAGCTGGGACAAGTAATGGGAGCTCACTCCATTATGCAGCGCTAGGGATTCGAATCGCCGAACTGCCAACCTTTCTGATCGACAAGCTCAGCATCTTTAGCCACTGAGCCACCATGTCCCTTCAACCTATATACTGAACATATATTAAGGGAAACTAGCTTGGAAGGTGATCATGATTTTAAAACTGGAAATTCCCTGGATTTAGAAGCCTGCAACAGCCACAGCTAGTCAGTCTATGTGGGATTGAACTGGAGTTACTTTTTCCCAATCCAGGCTCATCCAGTCTCTGGTCAGAATGTCTATCACCTTTGACCATATCCATATGGCAATGTTCAACAGTTTCTAAACATCTGAGATTCTAAGTAGAGGTATGCAGAATGTTTGGTGACCAGGTTTCTGACTTCGAAGCATCTGAGTTTGGGCCTTGGGATAACCATTCTGCCTTATTCTGAAGCATCAGAAATGATCCAGCATCATTTTACCCACATAGGAAGTCTCCTTACTATCCTGTTGGAACAATCCATTGTGATGCATGTTGTAATTATGCAAGACTTGAAATCTGCCTTTCAATTATTTATTGGAGAATACTAGCAGTTGAAATATTCAATTCAGAAGATTTTCTGAGTGAGGTGATTAATATTGAGAAGAGTTGCAAATCTTGAGCATACTGGGACTGTCTGGGTAAGATTCTAGCAGGTAAGAAATTTTGCAGCTTCTTTTTCATGAAAATACCTTCTGGCTTTAAATGGGGAAGGAGTTCAGCATTCTGTTCCTTGTTAATGTATACATTTCCTGTACCTGGTTAAACAAACTGTGTTTCAAATCAGAGATCATTTCAGTTTAGCGCCTGGACTGGTTTGTATCAGAAATAAGAGATTATTCAGTTTTCAATTAATTGCTATATAATGTACTATTGTAAAGGCTGTTTTCTTTAAAAATCAGCTATGCAATCATGAAGAATAATTTATTGTTTTATTAAACAGAGGTTTTTTTTAAAAAAAATAATCTCATTATGTTCAAGATGCTTCTTATTTGAAAAGAATTATCTCCTGGAGATTTAGAGATATAGTAAGGAAGGATAACATGGAAGGTAGAAACATGTTCATGACATGACACCCCATTTGGAGAGATTTCTCTCACCTCTTGTTTCTTCATTGAAAGGCTAGCCTCTAATTAACCTTTTCTTGTGGGTTCAAATGACACCAAGAGCCTCATGATGTTAATTATCTAATAAGTAATCCTTCATATTATGGGACAGGTTTGGCATGATCTTGGCCACAAATAGCTAAGTATGCCACATGAGTGTAAGTGACATATTTATTTCTTTGACCCTAGAGCAGGAGTTTTAAGAAACTTAAAGCATGATGACAGCAATATTGTTGAGGAGGGATGTCCAACCTTAGCAACATTAAGACTTGTAGACTTCAACCCCCAGAATTCTCCAGCCAACAATGCCCCATAGTTGGTGAGGAATTTGGGGAGTTGAAGCCCACAAGTCTTAATGTTGTTAACATTCCTCCCCAACAGTATTGCTGACATCATGCTTTAAATTTCTTTCAACCTTTTGGGCAATGCTTTCTACTAAACCATTTTTATTGGCTGTCCATAGCACACTTCAAGCTGTGAGTTTAAAGATTTAAAGTCAAATCAAATAATAGGTAAAAGGGAGTATGCATTTATGTTTCTTTTCATTCTTTTAACCAATATTTCCTTTGCTAAAATGAGAATTCTTTAAAAGGACTGAAGACATGTAATGTTGTATTTTTGTATTTATGATATTTATTTACCAGGAGGACTCTGAACAGTTTACAATATCTCTCTTAGGATAAGAAGGTGAAAAGCAACATGAAATAATCTAATAAATTACAGTTAATAATCTCCCTACACTAAAAACAGCCAAAGTGATGCATTGCACACTTTAGCAAATGCAAGTGATAAAGTTGAAGCACATTTCCACAAGGAACATGGCTTCAAACTTCTAAAACCAATATAAAACTGCTATGTTTCTATCAATTACTTTTCTAAGAAATAATTGATGGTGCAGTGGTCAGAACGCAGTATTGCAGGCCAGGAGTTCGATCCTGACCGGCTCAAGGTTGACTTAGCTTTCCATCCATTCAATAAAGCACTGTGAAGCATTATATAAGTCTAAGTACTATTACTGTTGTTATGTTCCTTTGTTTTGTTTGATTTGATTTCTGGCCACTGCAAATACCAGTGAAGTTGGAATATTTCAACTTTTATTTCCTTTACAGACTTGCAAGAAATGCAAGAAATGGTTCTACAGTTACTTTTCATCACTATTGTAACTGCAAATAGTCCCTAACCAAAGAAATCATTAAATTAGGACTACCTGTAAAAAAAAAACTTGTTGATGATAAGCTGAGTTTTCTGAACACACAAAAAGACAGTCTTCCACATTGCCATTTTTTAAATAATGTTGTTATATCACAAATGATTTTAGTATTACTGCTGTTTTCCTCTTGCTCTTTAAGAAGATATCTTCCATTGAATGAGGGCAAAACCTTAGTGGATAAAGAAATGGATGCCTTAAGTCACATGGAAATGCAACCCTTCCAGGAGCAGAAAGACTAAAAGAGCTAATTATGTTTGCTAGCATCAGGGCAAAGGCAGTGATTACCAGGATCAGAATAATTTTCTTTTCCTCTTCTTGGTGACCAAGGAAGCCAAACACCCAAGAAAGCTGGGCAGATGGAGTGAAGCTATTTAACCTTTGTGTCCTGAGCATTTTTCGGTTCAAAACACCCCTTTTCCAGTTATGTTTTTACCAGTGAAGTGAGAAAAAGAAAGTTACTCAAAGCTCATGGTTCGAATCCCAATGAGTCATCCATCCCCTTTCTGGATGCAACCTTTTCTTCAATTCTATTCATGGGTGTATATCGTCTTTCAAAACAGAACTGTTCCATATAGATTGTTATAAATGCTTTAAAAATCAACATTGGAAAGAAACAAGATATAAATTATTAAATTACAAAATGAACAGATTCTTAAAATACTACACAATAGCATTGCCTTGCTTTTGTAAACTGCCATGGAAGGATTGCTAAAAGGTATTATTTTTATTTTAACATGAAAAAAATGACTTGGGACAGAGTGCAGTTTAAAAAAATATAAGTTACAATTAAGATATTAAAGCATTTTAAAACAACAAAAACAACTTTTTAAAAACCCCACCATAAATTCAAGTTGTTGGAATGTAGTGTAAAACTTAACATCTAGACAAATACCTAGATAACATGCTTTGTATGGCCTTGTTTTCTGGGAAAGTCTTTGGTCCTTGTCTCTAAAATTGTGCATAATTAATAATAGTGCTGAAGATTGTATTCTGTTGAAGTTTTGCTTACAAGTCTATTCCATTTTTGTACTGAATGCCTTTACTTCTTCTCCTTCTTGATCTTGAGCATGTACTTAGCTAATCCTTTAACCAGCTTTAGTGTAAATTGAAGACAGCTCTTAACAAAACAGACCAAAATGTTTTGTTAACCTATCCATTCTAAACCTGAGCTAACAAAACTATTTATTTTTGAATTCTGCTTCATAAAATGACTTGGATTAATCAATAGGCTAAAACAATGGATAAGTTCCAACAAATTAATGGACCTTGTTCTTTCTAACCCTACAACCAGCCATATGGAATGTGAATCCAGTCACATTCTAGCTACCCTACTAAACTTAGTTTCACACCCCTGGTCCTCAGTAGGATCTTGCCTATGGAAGTGCAACATAAATAAAGCAGGAATGATTTTCTGTGTTATTTCTTTTAATTACTGGGACCATAAAAACTACTTTTCCTTGGCATGTGCCTAGCAATTCTGAGAAAGTCATAAAATCTAAATAGCATTTAGGAAGAAGATGGCTTCATTGCTGTTAGACTCTTTCCAGATAGATGGAAATTAAAAGAAAGGATATTCTGAATAATTATATACTAAAGGACCCTTCAAAGCTGTTCTCCAAGAGGATCCTTTCTAGTTCAAAAAGACATCAACACTTCCAGGCCCTTGGTAGTTCTTCTGAAAAGTGAGGTTTTTACATTGTTTATGGTACACCTTTCTAATGAGCTATAAATACTGATTAAATTATTAGCTTGGTGGAATCATCCAAGTAAATTGCTTTTAAAAAAAGGAAAGTTGTATCTGGAAAGGTGAACCTCCTCTCCGCACCCCAATTATTTAATGATCTACTGTTAGTAAATATCCAGATGACCACTTTGTTGTTGTTGTTAATTGTGAAGTCATGTCCAACACATCATAACCCCATGGAAAACATTTCTGCATGCCTTCCTGTCCTCTACCATCCTCAGAGTCCATTTAAGCTCAGGCGACAGCTTCAGTGACTGCATCCAGCCACCACATTCTCTGTCATCCCCTTCTTCTTTTGACCTCAATCTTTCCCAGCATGAGGCTCTACTCCAGTGAGTCCTTCCTTTTCATTAGGTGGCCAAAGTATTTGAGTTTCATCTTCAGGATTTGGCCTTCTAAAGAGCAGTCAGGGTTGATTTCCTCTAGGACTGACCAGATGGATCATCTTGCAGTCCAAGGGACTCGCAGGAGTTTTCTCCAGCACCATAGTTCAAAGGCCCCAATTCTTTGGCTCTCAACCTGCCTTATGGTCCAACCTTCACAGCCATCCATTGGAACTGGGAAAACTATAGCCTTGACTTTACGCACTTTTGTTAGCAGAGCGATGTCTCTGCTTTTTAGTATGCTATCTAGATTTGCCATAACTTTCCTCCCCAGGAGCAAGCATCTTTTAATTTCTTGGCTGATGACCACTAGATGTCAGAATAAATACAGAAAGTCTATTTTTTGGATATTGTTTAGTGGTTTCCTGGATTATGTCACTCCAATACCAAATAGATCTTTGCTGTTGTTGTGCTTAAGTGAATCTACAGTTTTGTACCTTGAACAAAAAAAAAAGATTTATTTCAGGAAATTTAGGTATTCCCTTCTTTTAGATCTTGGTGGAAATATTATCTATGTGAATCAATCCAGGGCAAGATGAAAGTCCTTTCATGAAAAACTATGGATTCAATGGAAGAGAATATTTGTAGCTCAAATGGAACTGAGGGATCCTTAGTGCTCACTGATCTTTGTTGTTTTCTTGCAGATGTTTCATTATCATATCATTATGAGCCGTGGTGACACAGTGGTTAGAGTGCAGTATTGCAGGCTACTTCTGCTGACTGCTGGCTGCCTGCAATTTGGCAGTTCAAATCTCACCAGGCTCAAGGTTGACTCAGCCTTCCATCCTTCCGAGGTGGGTAAAATGAGGACCCAGTTTGTTGGGGGCAATAGGCTGACTCTGCAAACTTCTTAGAGCACTGTGAAGCACTGTGAAACAGTATATAAGTTATTGCTGTTATCCAACAAGTAACATTTTCAGTGCTAGTAGGGAGTGGGAATTGGGGCTACCCACTCCCTTCTAGCACTGAAAGGGTTACCTAGTTAAATAATGAAGTGTCTGCAAGGAAACAACCAAGCTCAGAGAGCTCACCAAGGATCCCATAAACTATGGACTGTAATCTATCATCAATTGGTAGAAAATATGTTTTTTTTAAAATTCTCCAGCCTAGGATCTAGAAAGAATGAATGAATGACATGCCCAGAGTCTGAACTTAAGTGAAGACTAACTCTTGTTTCTTTGATTTCCTGACCATAATCCAGCATCTTCACCACTACAAAGTATTGGTACACACCAGTGACGTGCGGTGAAGCTTCTGGCTGGTGAGGCAAAAAGAAAGAAAGCGCCTCCCCCCCCTCGCCCGCAGCAGGCTGGAGCGAGAGCCGCGGTCTCCCAGCCAGCAGCCCCAGGAGGAAACGGCGAAGAGGGGTGGGGGTGTTCCAAGAAGCCCCCTTCCCTTTTGGCACTCCGCAAGGCCTGCCGGAGCTCTGGGAGAAAGCGACGGGAGCGGAATGCTGTCCTCTGTTGCCGGAAAGTCCGGCGAGGGAAGCGGGGCTCGTGGAGACTCGCTCGCAGCCGGCTTCTCTGGAGCGGAGGGGAGGGGGCGATAGAAGCGGAGCGGATCGCAGCAGTAAGAGGATCTGCTCCGCTTCTATCACCCCCCCCCCGCTCCAGAGAAGCCGGCTGCGAGCGAGTCTCCATGAGCCCCGCTTCCCTCGCCGGACTTTCCGGCAATAGAGGATAGCATTCCGTTCCCGCTGCTTTATCCCAGAGCTCTGGCAGGCCTTGCGGAGTGCCAAAAGGGAAGGGGCTTCTTGGAACACCTACCCCACCCCTCTTCGCCGTTTCCTCCTGGGGCTCCTGGCTGGGAGATGGAACCGGGGCTGCAAACACCCTCCCCACCCCTCTTCGCCTTTTGCCTCCGCGGTTCCTCCTCGCCCCCCACCTCCTCCATCCCCAAGTCTGTCTCAGCCAGGCGTCTCATGTTTATGCCCGCCATAAACGTGAGACGCCTGGCGGACACAGCGGGGGGACGGAGGAGGCAGAGGGGGGCGAGATGGCAGCTGGCGAAGAAAGGGGATAGGAGGAGGAGGAAAGGAAGAGGGGAGCAGGATGGGGGGGAGAGGGCTGCCCCTCTCTTCTCAAACAAACAAGGCTCCCCTCCCTGCGTCTGCTCCTTCCCTCTCTTCTCAAGCAAACTCTCTCTCAAATTGAGAGAGAGTTTGTTTGAGTGAAGTTAAGAAAGAAAGAAACACACACACAATAAAAACAAATGACAATTACTTAAGTTACAAATAAATTGAATTCCTCCCCCCTCCCTCTGACCCACATACCTTCCAGCTACGCCAAAATTCCAGATTCGGTCTAGCTAGGCTTCAGGGCCAGGCAGGCTAGGATAGTGGCTCTTAGAGCCACCACGTGCCCTCTGCAGGAAGAGGCCCGAGAACTATGGGCCTCATTTGCATACTAATTTTTTGCTTTTTAACCCTTGGTTAACCCTTAAAAGGCAAAAACCTTATGCAAAGGAGGCCCCGAGTTCTCTGGCCTCCTCCTATACTTAAACACTATGTACACTCCAAATCACTGTGAGTTGAAGTCTGGTAGCAACTAGCTTGGCCTTAATTATTTTAGAAAAAATCTTTAAAATTCCTTCCTTTTCCTGAGGAGACTGGTGAGGCCCCGCCTCCCCTGCCTCTAGTGAGTGCATGTCCCTGGTACACACACACTCTCTGTCTCTGTCTCTCTCTGTATGTATTGGATGTGCACAATACAAAAACTATGCTTTTATTTGACAATAGGAAAGCAAACCATCTTTTAATATTAACTAGAATAGAAGTGAAAAGATAAACCCTTTATCGGTAAGAAATTATCTGTCAAGAATTGGGATATGTTTATACTGTATGTTCAAACTGACAAATTGTGTACAAGTAAGAGAACGTATGCATATTGATAATTCTTACCAAACAGTACAATACATTAATCACTTTTCAGATGGCAAAATGTAAGATATTATTTAGCCATTCATTCATCTCTGAAATAAATATTACTATTATTATTATATCTACAATCTGTACAGAAACATCTCCCATTAATTTGGGAGAAACATATTCCCAGGTAACTGAATATATAATTGTGGACACACTACCTTATGGATGCAGTTGAGAATGTTTAAGCTACTTTATATTGTAATTCATAGTGTTTGAAAATATATAGCATTTGATAAAGAATTTGATATATTGAAGCATAGATATTGTGGTAATAATCGATTTGTATGTACTTATTAGTAAATTAGTATATAGGGATGTGGTGGCTCAGTGGCTAAGACACTGAGTTTGCCAATCAGAAAGTTTGGCAGTGATGATCCCATGACCCCGAGAACACTGCAACCGTCATAAATATGAGTCAGTTACCAAATGTCTGAATTTGGGTCACATGACCATGGAGATGTTGCAATAGTCATAAGTGTGAAAGATGATCGTAACGACTTTTTTTCTCAACTTTGAATGGTCAATAAATGGATGGTTATAAGTGCAGGACTAACTATATACATCTAACTATTACTGTTGTAGCCAAGGAAGAATTAAACGTATAGAAAAAGGATAGATTTGGGAACAGGTGGAGCTTTTGAATATTATACAGATTGTTAGCATGTGTGATGCACCGGCTAAGAACATTAGACTACAACTGGGAGATGCATGGAAAAATCCCCATAAATGGCCATTTCTAAATCTATTTCTTTCAGGAAGAAACCCCTTTTTTCTGTAAACAGTGGGAAAGTTGGCAAAGAGAGATCAACTCTGGAGGTCCTTCTGAGACGAGCAATGAAAAATTCATCAGTTGTAGCTGTCTCGCCAACGGTGCTCCATTCATGGTAAGAACCAAAAAGGAAGCAACTGGGGCAGAATTTCAAAAGTAAATTGCAGGAGGCTTTTGATCATCTAGAAACAAAGTCTTTACAATCCCTACATACTGAAAATTTGGGTCACTCCTCCTATCCCACCAGTTTGATAGTCACTATACATCTATGTAAAACCTAACAAGTTGGTCAAATTTTGGTCAAAGGTTTTGCCTTTTTAATTTTTTTTTACATCCTCACACTGGCCTTGAGAGGCGACAGCATGCAAAATATGATTCCAAGCTACCAGTGTCTCATTAGCTTTTGGTGCCAAGTGTCACAAACTCTGCACCAACTGAAGCAGACTCATTTAGAATTGGTGTTGATTGCCTTTTCACCTATATAATTAGAAGCTGCTTTGCTGCATTTTTTTTTTTTTTGTGCAACATGGGGTGAATCTGGGGCTGAACATGTGATTAAATACAATGCTGTTTTTTCTGCTGCTGGATTTATTTCTCTCCAGTACTGATTCCCGTTCTGTGTCAGAGCTGTCTCTGCCTCCTTGCGTCTGTGTTGCTGTGTTGTTTTCCAAGAAGCTAAGCTGTGTTTCAGATACATACAGAAGGTGGGGACTGACAAACGAGAGAGCTGCTTTAGTATGCACATCACGGCTATACTGCAGGGAGCAAGCAGTTATTGCACACATGAGCCAGGATAAACACTTGGTTACTCTCCTTATAAGCACCTCTTCCAACAGGGAGAGGGAATAAAGTGGGAGGAAGAAGCAGCATTTGAAGTAACCTTTTTCCAAGGAGCAGGTAGAGCCACTAGTAGTCTCTCTCCCCATTTCTTACTAAAGAGACATGTGTTATTCCTGCTAAGGAGACGAGGCAGCATCTAAGGGGAGGACAGACTTAAGGGGAGTAGCAACCTATCACAGGTAGGAAGCACTTTTTGACATCTTTCTCAATACTTGTCTTGGCTACTTGTTTCCTTTTCAAGGGCTCACTTTTTCAGACCTCCTGTCATGTTGGCGATCGTATTTCCTATCCTGAATAGAAAGGACCTTGAGGAAACCTTCAGGGTGTTGCTCAGATGCGCTCGTACTCTTGAGTGCTCTTTAAAGTAGAAGAACGTCCCTTTTCTCACCTGGAAGTAGGGAGTGCATTCTGAGTGCTAAAATGCAGCCAGTGGAACTGCAGCTGTTGTCTCCTTCTAAATGAGTCCATGTCACAAACAAAGTAGAAATGAGCCATTTTCAAACAAGAACATCTGCTATATATATTTATAGCAAGTAGTATTGTTGCTTTCTCTCCAATTTGCTGCAATAAATTGTCTGTGTGTTGTGAAGGAAGGAAGGAAGCATGCTCTGGTGTATTCAAAATTATGCTAAGAGTTAATGTACTATTATATTTTCATAGGAATGAATGAATATTTCATCATGAGTTGGGTAAAGTTTTATCTGGGACAGCTTTGTCTTCTCCTGCCATTGTTCTTTGTACTTCTTAATGACAAGTGCTTCAGGTCATCTGGTTTTGTGCAATTGTGGAAGGAGGAAAGAGAAAAAAAATATAAGATGTGTCTGGAAAGCTGCTGGTGTTTTCTCAGAAATTTCATTTTAGGAAAGTGGATATGACATTAGATTGTTCTTGCTTATCCTGAAGTTTAACAAAAATGTTTCTTTTGGACAGAAGTAAACTGAATGTTTGCTGAAACTTTCATATTGCATCATATTGCATTGGATTTTTACAAGTCAGTGATTTAAAAGTATGTGTGTACAAGCAAACATAAGGATTTTTTGGTGGAGCAGTCCAAATGGATATTAAAAAATTGTTAAAAGTATTGCTGAAATGTCTTTTTAAACATTAATTGTATTGCATTTTGATGTAACATAAGCTTTGCTAAGCAAACTCAATTAGCCTGTTTTCAAGAATATACATAAAATTTGACTGTTTCAAAATGCAACACCAAGCCACTGTTGTTATTTTGATAAACTTTTTAGTATATAGTTTCTGTTTAGAATGCAGATAATATTTCTTAATATTTTGTGTAATGTTCAAACTAATTCTCTTAAAAGTGGAAGGGATCTGTTGTGTTTCAGGTAGGAATTTAATTGAATAGAAAAAAACACTTTGTGACGTAACACTGAATGATTTTTCTCACTGTACAATTCATAGCTTCATTTTGAAATTGTGCTTATAGGGAAGTTCCTATGAAATATAGCATCTCTTTGGAGATATGCATAGAGCCTCAAATAATCAATCCTATTAACAGGATACGGTTAGCACATAACCAGTATTGGCTGGTTAAGCATAGGGTGTCGCTACAATCCTCTTTAAGGGCACCAGGATGAGGTTGGATAAAATATGACTTTCTTTTGTCCTGTTATGTTATTTAAACTGATTTTGCAAATAGCAACACTTAAAAATACATACTAATATGATACCAACGTACACAATGCAAGCCAATATATATACTATTATTTGATGCCCCATAAATTCAAAATGCATGCCTACATTCTGTAAAGCATTAAAATGACATATTTGCTACCCTCTGTTAGAAGTGATGCCTTAAAGTTCACCAAACTGTATATAAAGCAGATTTTGTCAATTTGTTTTCAAGGTACTTTCATCATAATACAGTGCAATGCATGAAAAACATCATGCAGAAGCTTTAAGGCATGTGAAATCTCTAGTGTTTTAAGAGTTTGGTTTTGAATGCTTTATTCAAGGAAAGGAGAAAAGTCAAACAAGATTCCAGTTCTTGCAATACTACACAAATATCCGAGGAAAGAATGCAGTAATTCCATGGTTCAAATTAAACAGAACTACATACATTCATTTTGATTATTGCTGCGAGCTTGCCAGAATATTTTAGACTTTGTAAGGTGTTGCATCTTCTTTTTAGAAATTGAAATCTTACATTTCCATGTTATAGTTCCAAGATGTGCACCCAAGAAAATGTTTATATTTATATGCCTTTATCCATGTAATTTATTATATTTCATTGCAGACCAAGGTTTCTCAACCGTGCAAATTTTAAGAGGTGTTGACTTCAACTTTCAGAATTCCCCAGCCAGCCTTGAAGTCTACACATCTTAACATTGTCAAGGTTGAGAAACAATGATGTAGACATTTTGTAAGATCTGTATTCAGGTTTTCATAGCAACACATTCTTAACCTGAGTTGAAGCACAGTTGAGCAGTGACTTTACTTTCATTGATGCCTTTTGACAATTGGAACTGATATTTTAAATCAAACTGGAAAGTATCATTATGCAATAGAACTACTTAATACTTTAGAAATCCTTCAATCCCTCCAAATATTTTTTTCATATTTAAACATTTTATTAGATTATAGAATAAAAGACAAAAGCAAATAGGAAGACACAGTGGAGGAAAAGGGGGGAAAGAGAAGTGAGGGGACTCCAGGTTTGAGGGGGGGGAAAATATTGCCTTCTGACTTCCTCTGTTACAGTAAAATTAATATCAAACCATAACATTTTACTTTTCCATAATAATATAAACTAGCAATTTGTGTAAAAACAAATCAATCTAACTGGTAAAACCCAAAATCAAAGTTTCATTTTTTTCCACCTCAAGCACAAAATTCAGAAGTGGTCCCCATGTTTCAGGAAAAGTACTTAATTCTTTTTCTTTAATCAAAAAGATCTATTTAGCCATTTCTGCCAACCCCATCAGCTTCTGTAGCTATTTGTCCATGGTGGGAATCAAAGTGTCCTTCCATTTTTGTCTATATATATGTTGCTGCTGCCAACATGTATAAGATCCAGGTTCCATTTTTTTTCCTCCAAGTCTTTTTCCATTAGACACAAGTTTCTGATTTTGTCTTTAACTTCATTTTAAGAATTCTGTGTATTAAAATATGAATCTTACTCAAAAATTTCTTTGCTTTATCACATGTCCACCATAAATGATAAAAAACCTTTTCTTTACTTTTAAACTTTGAACATTCATTTGAAATACCTTTATACATTCTAAATAACTTATCCAGTGATACATCACCTTACAGAAATTTTCTTTTAAATTATAGTAGTGTACATTTTAAATCTTTCATCCACATATTTTCCCATTGGTCAAGCATCCAAATTATATCCAAAGTCACATTATATCCAAAATCCCTTGCCCACTGAATCCTGCAATGTTATACATGTCCACTTTCTAAGTTCAATTTCAGTAACATTTTATAAATCTTAGCAATGATATGTTCGTCACTACCACACAGTAAGATTTGCAATTCATTTTTAACTAAATCAAACCCTTAAACCTTTTTATCTATTTTAAATCTTCTACACAGAAGGTGATACATAGGCAAAAGGGACTGAAACATAGTCCAGAGCTATCAGATAACATTCAGAAGCAGATCAACCAGAAGCAGATCAACCAACTTATATTCATTGGAATATAAGTGGGAGGAATTGGCCCAGCACAATCAGATTTGCAGCGTTCTGTTGTTATTGTCAATCTCAATATAGGAAATTTAATCTTTTCTGCGTAGCTGGTTTTCTTGTCTGGTCTATCTAGGGGAGCTGATAGTTGGGAAAAACAAATAAGAATTTAAAAAGCCAATATCTGAGGATACTGCCCTGTTTTCACTAAAGTTCCCTTGCCTGATAACCTGCAAAAATGTAATGGGAAAATTAAACTCTTGCAACATTTGATTAGCTCCCAAGATGCTGGCTATTTTATAGTTTTTAACTTTTATAAATACTAACTTTTAATTTTAGGATTGACAGATACCAGCTCTCCTGTAGAACAATGTTATTGACTGACAACCTTTATTAACTTCAAATGATAATGCGATAATCCAAATAAAGAGAGAGAAAAATGGAGATTGATTCTTTACATGCTTACTTTGGAACAATAAAACGAGGCAGCATTCATTTGATTTACTCTACCTGTCAAGGTTCCAAATAGCATCCAAAAATAAATCAGAGTCCAAGGCGAAGTATTGCTCAAAGTCCCAATTTATTAAGAGAGCCATGTTGGTACATCTGGGAAAATCTGAATCTGAAAGTTTCCAGGTTTTCCCCACCCAGTTGAAAGTTCAAGATCTTGTCCTCACACCCACAAGTCCATGACATGATCCAATCTTCCACTGCCATGCTGGCAGTTCCACCCATCCAGTTCTGGTCAGGTGCAGAGATGCAAAGACAAAGGATGACCTTGGTTTTCTAGAAATAATTTTGTTATGGCTATATAGCATCTAACTCCTTACAATCCCCCCTCCCATTTTTCCACAATAGAAAATGCATAGTAGAATAATAGAAAGTGTGGCAGGCCAAAGATCCAAAAGAAAAGATGGCTGCAGGCCTGACATTGCCACAATCTATAACTTTGTGAAATCTACTTTATACGTGAACGCTAGCAGTGATTAAAAATACGATCCACTATAAAATGATTGGTACTTAGACTGGCACTCAAGTCTTAGGAAGAGCTTGAAGATTTGGTTTTACCATTTTGCCTGATTTGGAAAGAAGTTTCTTGTGTTCTTAAGCAGAATGCAAAGCTAAGATCATTTAATATAGCTTAAATAGCTGAAAACATATTGGTGGATCACCAAGGTATATTGCTCATCTGTTTTCTATTCTAATAAACCACGAGAAACTGAAATCAATCAGTTCCTGTGCGATGCCATCCATTATTACAAAAAGACAGACGTGTCCACCTAAACTAATGAGCAAAGTAAATCATAGTGTGATATTTAAACTCTGCTATAAATATGAACTGTTGCAGTTCTCTTGAGTGTCCAGTAACTCTTGATGCACATATTTTAATGTAATGAGTGTTTTCCAAAGCAAAAACCTAAATATAGTTGCTTCCCTAATAATATATGATCATAAATGTTATAATAATGATGAAGCTATTAGAATTTAATGCGTGTTTGGGGAAGAGATTGAAGTAGGCGATGAATTATAGGCTCATCTATATTCCTGAAGATGTTCCTAATAATGTTTTTCTGCCCTTTTATATATTGACTTAAGTCAACAGAAACCAGTTTCTGCAGAATTGCAGCCTGTCTCTGATTCAGTGCCATTTGAGTGTCATTTCAGCAACAACATCTGAATGGTGGCATTTGCTACCTTAGGAACTTCTCTTTGCCCATTCTTGATTAATTTTAGATATCAGACCATGATCACCTGCTATAAGCAGTTTCTGATTTGTATTTGTATTTATTAGTTTATCAAACATGTACAAGATAGCAGGTATAACTATAAACATGGATATGAACGAAAGAAATGAATACAAATAAATGAGGACAATAAGTCAGGGATGGTAGACACACTGGTGTGCTTATGCACGCCCCCTTTACGGACCTCTTAGGAATGGGTTGAGGTCCACGGTAGACAGTTTAAGGTTGAAGCTGTGAGGGTTTGAGGCTGTAACAACGAAGTCAGGTAGAGCATTCCAGGCATTGACCACTCTGTTGCTGAAGTTGTATTTTCTGCAATCAAGTTTGGAATGGTTTACTTTGAGTTTGTATCTATTGTTTGCCCATGTATTATTGAGGGTATGAAGCTGAAGAAGTCATTGACAGGTAGGATGTTGTAGCAGACAATTTTGTGTATTGTGCTTAGATCATACTGTAGGCAGCACAGTTCCAGATTGTCCAGGCCCAAAATTTCATGTCTGGTGGCATAAGGAATTCTGTTGTGAGTAGAGGAGTGGAGTACTCTTCTCGTGAAGTACCTCTGCACCCGCTCAATTGTATTAATGTCCATGTACAATGTGGATATCAGGCAGATGAGCTGTATTCTCATAGATTGATTCAGTGAGATGTCTATAGGCACTTTATTCAGTAAAGTATTATTGTTTTTACGTTTAGAGCAAACATTCCATTCACCTGTTTTGATAAGAATAAAAACTGTTCTTCCTCCAATGATGAGAGTGAAATGGAATCTGATCCTTAATAAGAATTCTTGCTACAACAAAGATCCACCCAACAAGTTTTCTGTAACCACCTGAAACTTAGGAAACTTAAATTTCATTACAGCTAACAGCATAGGAAAATTCAATATTTTTTTTAAAAAAAGATGAAATACAGATAATTATGCAAAATCAAACAGAATATTGTTAACAGTGCCACAGCAGGTACCAAAATCAGAGTTTTTTTTAAAAAAATATACACACTAGGCAAACTTATTCTGAAGAAAGATGAAATAGATAAAAGCAAGCTAAAATTAGAACATTTTGTTTATTTTTAGTTCTTTTATAAGATGGGTGGACAGGTACAGACTTCAATGGATAATTAGGACTGTAGAAAAAACAACTGCAACCAGCCTGCCTTCCATTGAGGACTTGTATGCTGTATAAGCCAGAAAGAGGACTGAGAAAATATCTGTCCCTCACATCCTGGATATAAACTGTTTCAACTGCTCCCCTCAGGACCCTGTTATAGGGCACTGCATGCCAAAACAACTAGAAGCAAAGAGAGCTCCCCCCGCCCCATGCCATCACTCTGCTAAACACCTTATTCCTACCTAATTCCTATAGCACTGTGCCTAAAGATATTTACCCATGTAGTAGGCTGTATTATTATTATCCTTCTCATCTTCTCATCTTTCCTACTATCGTTCTTCTTCTATTGGTCTTTTATGATTTATCACTTGTTGTTTGAATCTTATGATTTATGATCTATGACTTATCACTTTGTTGTTTGTATGTATACGGAGAGCTTATGCACTGGAGACAAATTCCTTGCGAGTCCAATCAGACTTGGCCAATAAAGATAGTTTTATAAATGTTATAAACAAGCAAACAAACAAACACTAACCTCTTGAATTTTCTCTGCCAAAAATTCTCTAATTTCCTTCTCTCTCATCTATCTATATCCAAGTGGGAGGTGCCTGGATCTTGAGTGATGTGTTCTGTTCCTCAAGAGTGATTGATTATTTATTCATCAAACTAACCTCTACCCTATTGCAATCGAATGATTCCTGGCACCTTACCTAGAATATGACAAGTTAAAACCTCGACAGTTGGATAAAGGTTGGATAAAACAAGGGCAATCAAAATAGCATAAAAATATGGCACCATATATGTCTATGGAGAGTCTCAGTCATCCAGGTCATGGTTGCCCCAAAGGTGCTTTTTCAAAAGGCAACTGGACTTTCTATATTTTTCCTTGGAGAACTTTCGCTTCTCATCTAAGAAGCTTCCCCCAGAACTGAAGAAGATTCCAGGATGAGAAGCAAAACTCCTTCAAGGAAAATAATAAAGTTCAGTTGCCTTTTGAAAAAGCACCTTTGGGATATGGTACCATATATCGTATTAAGAAAGGGATGAGGTGGCTCAGTGGCTAAGACACTGAGCTTGTCGATCAGAAAAGTTGGAAGTTCGGTGGTTCAAATCCTTAGCACCATGTAATAGAGTGAGCTCCCATTACTTGTCCCAGTTTCTGCCAAAGCACAGTAAAAATGCAAGTAGAAAAATAGGGACCACCTTTGGTGGGAAGGTAACAGTGCTCCGTGCATCTTTGATGTTTAGTCATACAGGCCACATGACCATGGAGATATCTCCAAACAGCGCTGGCTCTTTGGCTTAGAAATGGAGATGAACATTGCCCCCTAGGGTCGGGAACAACTAGCACATATCTGCGAGGGAAAACTTTACCTTTACCTTTACCACATTAAGAGGAATCCATCCCCAATTGTTTGGTCTTCTACATTATCCTAAAAGACAGCAAGGAGGAAGGCAACCTGCTTTCTGTCAGATGGCTGTTCCAAATTGCTGCATTTGCAAAGAAACACAGTGCCTACTGAGCCAGCTGTCATGCCAGAATATCTTGGAAGTGTGGGACTATACATAGCTACACCTTGGATGTTGGTCATGCTGATACTGGTTGCAGAAGGAAGTCTTGGAGCATGAAGTCATAAAGACAAATACTTAGTTTTCCATTTTAAGTTCAGTTTTCTCATTTGGTGCAGCCTTCTTCCACTCATTAAAATATTTGTTTGGAAGCCAGGAAACATTCGAAATAATTGTATTAGAAAGCTGCAACCTGCATGACCTTTAAGCAAAATCCTGTTTTATTTATCTATATTCTTTTAGTCATCTTTAATGCTCTCTTTTGTACTTGTTACAGACACTCCCTTTAAAAATGTCTAATTATAAGAATGCATTATCTAGCTTGTGACCTTTAGGGTCAAATGTTAGGGAGGTTGATAACCAATAGTAATCTGCCTTTTTTTGCTTCAATTAATGGGTGACTTTGCAATTCACAACCTTTGAGATTTGTTTTCCACCGTGGATTGCAAAAGAGCCAGTCATTGCCAAAAATTGGCTAATGATTTATTAGTTTTGTTTTTTTAAACAATCTGCAAAATAAAGAAGTATAGTTTGTTTACCTTGTATTATTTCTATGTTATGGGTATACAAACCTCTGCAATTTTTTCCCCAGAATTATTCACAGTTTTTGTTTAGTCAGTCAGGAAAAAGGTAACACTATCCTTCCAGTTTGGTTATGGTTAGGAAAAAAAGAATCCAGTGTGAAACAATACTAATAAATCCCATCAGCATATACAATAGCATACCATGCTATCATGGCATTCTATCTCTATAATTAGCTAAAGAGCAGGGTTTTTTCAATTAAACTAATTTCAACATTTGATGAATTGTTAATGGGTTTGTATTCTCACTGTACAAAATATTGATTTGAACTCTGGGATATAGTATTGAGCCCAAATATACTGGAATATCTTGACTGATTGGTCTTGAAGCTTTTTGACAGCTGAGGGAATTTGCAATCACAGGCCATAATGGAGATAAAAAATTGGAGCTCTCAAGGTCTCATTGGCATCAGTGGGGATATCCATATAATCCAAGCATGTTTTCCTAGAAACCTCATTGAATTCACTGAGCTTATCTAAAAAAAAAAACCAAACACCCCCCCCCCCCAACAACCCACATCTAGAATGTGAGTTAGAAAATACATTGGACAAATTGTTGTCCAATTTCTACAACCTCTCATCAGCATGACCAATGATGGGAGTGAAGAGAATTACAGTTCAATGATAGTTTGAGAGATACTCATTACCCCCTTCTGCTCAAAAGTCTAACTGTAGAGTGTAACCCATTCATTTCACTTAAGGCTTGGTTTAATCTTCAATTAAACATGTCCTCAGAAAGAATTAAATGTGGCATTTGGTGGAGTAGATATAATTTGTATCTAAAGGTAGATTAGCTCAGTTGCTTTTTCAAGTTTTTACAGCAGTTACTAGATCCAATGCACTTATAGTACCAGCCTGAGGTAGTCCCAAAGGTGCTTTTTCAAGAGGCAACTGGACTTTCTTGTTTTTCTATGAAGATGTTTTGCTTCTTTGGCTCTGACTGGATGGTGGGGAATGGAAAGTTTTATATTCCTTGCATACAGCTTGCTGGTCATTTGCATCCTTTTAGAGGGTTGTTGAGGCCACTTGGAGGTTTATCTGTGTCCTCAGGGTCACCTGAGTAGTGCAAATGATTCCTGTAGTCTGCAATTTTTCTCTGGAAATCCATTCCTACTCCCACACCATTCCAAAAGTTTTCATCCCAAATTGTATGGCTAAAAGTCTGTAGAGATTCTCAGTCATCAAGGTTATGGTTGTCCCAAAGGTGTTTTTTTCAGAAGGCAACTGGACTTTCTTGTTTTTCTATGAAGACGTTTTGTTTCTCATCCAAGAAACTTCTTTGGCTCTGACTGGATGGTGGGGAATGGAAGGATTTATATTCCTCACAGACAGCTGGTCATTCTTTTTAGAGAGTCGTTGAGGTACTGTGATTCATAAACAGATGGCACAACATAGAACAAACCCATAAGGACAAGATTCAGCAGTCCATCTGCATTTGAAAGACAAAGGCCCCTCTTTTGAAGACAGCAAAGATCATGTTTTGGACAGAGAGGACTGATGTTTGAAAGAGGGGTTAAGGAGGCCACCTATGTCAAAATTGAACAGCCCTCTCTCAACAGAGGGGAAGGGATATGACATCATCTATCTCTAGTCTACAACACAATCCTTTCAACAGTTCCAAGAAGGCTCCACACCCATTTGCACTACTCTGGTGACCCTGAGGACACAGATGAACCTCCAAGTGGCCTCAACGACCCTCTAAGAGGATGCAAATGTCCTGCTGTCTGCAAGGAATATAAATCTTTCCATTCCCCACCATCCAGTCAGAATTGAAGAAGCTTCTAGGATGAGAAGCGAAATGTCTTCAAAGAAAAACAAGAAAGTCCAGTTGCCTCTTGAAAAAAAAGCACCTTTGGGACAACTGTGATCTGGATGACTTAGAATCTCCATAGACATTCAGCCTAAGGTAGGTTTTCTGTTTCAGGATCCTCCTAATGTCAGACTACATAATTCTCAATGACACAATAATTAATAACTGATATAGGAATATATCAAACATGAAGAAGGTAATAGAAACTTTAATTGCATCTGAAATCTGGAAGGCACCAAGGCTACAGTGCTGAAACATTGCAATTTTTCCCAGTACTTTGTCAAAAGAACTTTTTTGCCACTGTTATAGCTTTGATTTTAAATGGCAGTTGTATGAAAAATGCAGATGACACCAAGCTGGCAGGAATAACCAACACTCCAAAAGATAGGCTAAAGATACAGAAAGATCTTGACAAACTTGAACATTGGGCAGTATCTAATAAAATGAAATTCAATGGTGAAAAGAGTAAGGTTCTACATTTAGGCAACAAAAACGAAATGCACAGGTACAGTATAGGTGGTACCTTGCTCAACAGTAGTAACTGTGAAAGGGATCTTGGAGTCTAGTGGACAACCATTTAAATATGAGCCAGCAGTGTGCAGCAGCTGCCAAAAAAGCCAACACAGTTCTAGGCTGCATAAATAGTGGGATAGAATCAAGATCACGTGAAGTGTTAATACCACTTTATAATGCCTTGCTAAGGCCACACTTGGGATACTGCATTCAGTTTTGGTCACCACGATGTAGAAAAGAGACTCTAGAAAGAGTGCAGAGAAGAACAACAAAGATGATTAGGGGACTGGAGACTAAAACATATGAGGAACAGTTGCAGGAACTGGGTATGTTTAGTTTAATAGAAAAAAGGACTAGGGGAGACATAATAGCAGTGTTCCAATATGTCAGGGGTTGCCAAAAGAAGAAGGTGTCAAACTATTTTCCAAGGCACCTGTGGGTAGAACAAGAAGCAATGGGTGGTAACTAATTAAGGAGAGAAGCAACTTATAATTGAGGAGAAATTTCCTGACAGTTGGAACAATTAATCAATGGAACAGCTTGCCTCCAGAAGTTATGAATGCCCCTACACTGGAAGTCTTTAAGAAGATGTTGGATAGCCATTTGTCTGAAATGGTATAGGGTTTCCTGCCTAGGCAGGGGGTTGGACTAGAAGACCTCCAAGGTCCCTTCCAACTCTGCAATTGTATTGTATTGTAAATATCAAGTCTCACCACATCTGTTGCCGTCCCATTTCCCATTCAGAATTCTGTGAGTTCTAAGCAATACTACTTGCTTCTTCAGGAACAAGCCAAGAGAGAGTGAAATCTCTAATATTGTCCAACCTAGGTTAGATAGACCAATATTTCTTCAAAATGTTTCGTGCCAGATTGCTGTTAGTCTTGCCTGGTTCAGTTTTCCATTTACACAACCATAAAATTGAAGTGTTGGAAGAAACCACATGGATCACCTCATCTAACTCTCTGACATGTGTAGAAAAATGACAATATAGCAGTACATTAAGCATCTGAAAAGTGTATGGCTGTTTTTGAATTCAGAATTTTTTTTGTATGAAGTCTGAAATAACTGTGGAAATAACTATTTTTATGGTTGTTTTGAACAATACAGGAGAGGTAGCTGCCCAATTTCTTCTTATAAAACACCCAGAGATGGAGAATCCAGTCTCCATTGTAAAACAGGAAGCTATTTTGCTTATATTTAAATGAAATCCAGCTACCTACAACTTATTTGTGCCTCTTTTTCTTTTCTTTTTTTTTTAACTGCTTCTTGCTTTTACAATATGGATGAGCTACTTACTGTTCAGTCTATCCCTATGCTCCGAATGCACAAACCTTAAATCCTTTAGTATTTTTCAGATTGGTGTTAAAAACTCAGGGGTGATTTATGTGCAGCAAATCAACCATAAAAGTAGTTATTTCCACAGTTCTTTCAGACCTTATAGGAAAAA
Organism: Thamnophis sirtalis; assembly: GCF_051295495.1. Classification (NCBI taxonomy): domain Eukaryota; kingdom Metazoa; phylum Chordata; class Lepidosauria; order Squamata; family Natricidae; genus Thamnophis; species Thamnophis sirtalis. Next base: position 41,609,126 of record NW_028261393.1, read on the forward strand.
AAAATCTAAATGAAAAAACAGCAATACACTTTTCTCAGGCGCTTGATGTACTGCTATATTGTCAGTGAAACACCTCGAAAGTTGCTCAGAGCTTTTTGGAATTGAATGGCATATGAAGTTCAGAAATAGATAAATGAAGCCCCTTGCAAGGACTTTCCATACAAAATTGGTTGACTCTATAAATAGAAAGATTTCAAATACTGTGGCAGAACAATGGCAATGCATATGTTTCTATTAAATGGAGTGTATTTTAAGTTCAGGGATGCAGAGAAATGAACATATAACATTTAAAGAAACCTTTTGTAATGTATGGCAATGACTTTAATTTTTTTGGGACAAAAACAAAAACTGCAATGCAATTAATTAAAACAATCAAAGGTAAATCAGAATCCAATCAATAGTAAAAGACATATTAATTCAAACTGAAAAAAAAAGAAAGAAATACCAATCTTTGTTAGTTCTTAAAGAAACAAAAAAAAAGCTTTAAAAATGCTTAGATTCAACGTAGATTGAATCAGGGTAGAATCAGGGTAGAATCAACGTTTTTAAGGGATTTCAAAGTTTAGGTAAAAGTTACTGGGATTTTAGATAAAAGTTAAAAGCGTTGAAAAGAAGAAAAGTTCTGATGGGGTTTTTTTCCCTGATACAAGAATTCAAAGATAGGACTGTCTGGTTTGGCAGAACAGATGGAAACCTTGAGAGGCCTTGAGAAGCTGCCAATCATCCAGAACTTATTTTTGTTTCTTTAGCTTCTGCATCTCTAGAGATATAGAAACTGTGATCTGATTGATCTACTTAGCTACCAATATGACTACCAAATTTCTCTATCCTGGAGTCTTATTATAAGTTATTTTACACTTGCAAATTAAAATTGACATGATATTGATTGATCAAAACCTTATTAATTTCTCTGAACACATATTTCTTAATTGGCTTTCTCACAATTGGATTATATTTTTAGTACTCAAATTCAGAATGTGCCCATTTCAAGTGTTCACCTTTGTTGCACACACAGGCATAGGCAGGCAGGCAGGCAGGCAGGCAGACATGGGGAGGGAGGGAGGGAGGGAGGGAGGGAGGGAGGGAGAGAGAGAGAGAGAGAGAGAGAGAGAGAGAGAGAGAGAGAGAGAGAGAGAGAGAGAGAGAGAGAGAGAGCTGTTTCTTGCAGCTTAAATCTCAGAAGCTTTGCTCTTATTTTTCCAGGTTGCTCTTATTTTTCCAATTTTACTTGTTTTTTCTTACTTACTGGCAAAAAAGACTCTCTTCCAAATTTACAAAATTTGTCTCACAATACGTAATATTTCCAGGAAATTGATAATCTCCTTATTGAATATGTCGATACAAAACTTGATTATATGTATTCTGCTGCCGTTAAACATTCTTTATTGTACAATAGTGACTTCTATTTGAAATGTTTTATATGAGTTGAAGTCTTTCTTTTGGCCTAATACTCTTCTGCTTTAATTTGTATTATTTTGCATCCTTCTGCTGATTTTTCTTCATTATACTAGTCAAAGTTTCATGCTGCTTTTATTTAATTAGGATGGATGTCCATTTTCAAAAGTTACTGAAGCTATAGATGTAGTTTAGAAGCATAATTTGATTGTTCTCTCTCTCATGGGTGTCAAACACGAAGCATCACGTTGCCGTCACGTGACGTTTCATGATGCTTTTGTCCCTCGTAACTGTAACACGTGCATGCACCGGAGCCCCAGAAACCTGAAGTTCAGCAGGCTGGTGCACACATGGTCGTCTGGTGCACGTCACATCCATGTGCCAACCAACTGGTCTTTGCACACACTGGAGCCCCATAAACTCGAAGACCAGCTGGCCAATGTGCAAGAGTGCCCTGGCCACCTGGTCTTCTGGTTTCCGGTATACATGTGCACGTCTGCCATCTGGTCTTTGTGCATGCTAAAACACTGGAAACCTGAAGACCAAGTGGCCAGCGTGCGCATGCTCACCGGCTAGCTGGTCTTTGAGTTTACGGGGGTCCCACATGCATGCAGGTCAGCTGGTGGGCTGGAAACCAGAAGAGTAGTTGGTGATGGCGCACATGCCCACAGGGAGGCTCTGCGTGCTAGCTCTGGCATGCATGCCATAGGTTCAACATCATGGTGATAGGGTATGGCTATTCGAAACTTCCAACCAATTTAAGACCGCACAATCTCTTTTTGGGGACCTATCTCTGGAATGTGCAGCCTCCACTATGGGAAGTCACCATGCAATTACTGAGATCCCCCCCCCCCGCTCGCTTTCTATCCAGTTGCATTTTCCATCACATCTTCCTCTTGCAATAACACTAAAAACAACACAGAAATTATACAAAATTGTTTTTTTTATTCTTAATATTTATTTAATCATTTTAAAATAGGTTCTATATTTGTCCATAGTCTGGTGGGGGTGCTGTAAACAAAGGGAAGGTTCGTGGTTTTAATTGGAGTATCTGCAGGTGTAAAATGCAAGTTTTTCACTTCTTAATTCTCATGTAGGTCAGCACTATTTTAATTTGAAGCTGTAGTAACAGAAGCTTGCAAGTGTGAATGTACTTCTTCCCCTTCTTCCTTTTATCTTCATGTGAACTAAGGATGAAATTATCCAAGATGTTTCCTAATATTATATTCTTGGCCTGGACTCCTGGCCCTTTTTATATGACTATTCCCTTGGTAGTGGTACTTCCTCCTGTCTGTCAAGGCCATTTCCTCTGCCCTAGTCTACATCTGATCTCTACCCCTCCTTAAAAGTGCCACATACAGTACTTGATATCTCCTGCATGCCAGAAATGTGCTCTATCACCCATTTATGCTCCGCTGGGACATTCTACTTCAAATAACTAAAAGGGCTCCCTATAGAAAACATATGCCTTTTGGTTGGTATTTGGTACTAAATATGGATGATAATGGTGGAAGGACTGTCGTAAGAAAAGGAGTGGCAAAGTCTGAGGGGTGGAGTCAAAAGAGGAACCAGCCTGGAATTGCTACATTCTCACAAGTTGTCTAAATCCAACAGCTCTTGAATTTCATTAATCTTTATCTAGTACCAAAATAGTACTGATTGTCAGTTGACTAGATTCCTGTGCAAATGCATGAACAATAAATCAGTTTAATTGTAACTTAAGGTGTGGCCCTGATATTTCCTAGCTGACAAGCCCTACAAAAATATGCTTACTTACCATATTTTTCAGAGTATAAAATGCACCCTTTTCCCTCAAAAGAGAGGCTGAAAATCTGGTGCATCTTATACACTGAATACAGCATTTTTTGCCTCCCAAAACCCCGCCCCCTTCACCAAATGGCCACACATAGTTTTTAGGAGGCTTTCAGAGTGCTCCTGGGGGCTGGGGAGGGCAGAAATGAGCAAAAAGGGGCCATTTTTTCCTCAATTTTGCCCCCCATCCTCCAGGAGCACTCTACAAGCCTCCTAAAGGCTATTCATGGCCTTTTTTGTTGTTGTTGAAACAGGCTGTTTCTGGCAGGTTTGCAGAGTGCAAAAACCTTTTTTTAATTTGCCTCTTCAAAACCTTGGTGCGTCTTATACTCCAAAAATACAGTATATATTTTAATGGACGTGGTGGCTCAGTGGCTAAGACACTGAACTTGTCGATCAGAAAGGTCGGTAGTTCAGCAGTTTGAATCCCTAGTGCCACATAATGGAGTGAGTTCCTGTTACTTGTCCCAGCTTCTGCCAACCTAGCAGTTCGAAAACACATAAAAATGCAAGTAGAAAAATAGGAACCACCTTTGGTGGGAAGGTAACAGCATTACCTTCATGTGCCTTCAGCGTTTAGTCATGCCGGTCACATGACCACGGAGACGTCTGTGGATAGTGCTGGCTCTTCAGCTTTAAAACTGAGATGAGCACCACCTCCTAGAGTCGGGAACGACTAGCACACATGGGCGAAGGGAACCTTTACCTTTAAGAGAATAATGAAATCAAAAGTTGGAGACAAAAATAATCTGCATCACTAACACTTATTTGGAGATATCCTTTAATTTGCATTTTGCTCTTTGTTTTATATTTTGAATTGAATTACTAATTTTCCCCAGCAAAAAATCATTACAATTCATCATGGTTTTTTGCTCTTCCCCAAGGAAATTATTTAAATGCTTTGATTCTGTGTGCTTTATGTGTATCAATAGAGACTCTTTTAATGGGAAGAGATTGTTAATCTGGCAACTGTGTTTAATTTACCAAAACACACTTTTGGGCCATTGTTTAAAGTTTCCTTAATGAATATGTATTAGGAAATGACCCATGCTCCTAAGCATATCTATTAACCATATAAGTCTATCCAGCAGTAAACCCAACTGCATTTAATGGAATTTTTACAATTGCCATATCTTTGAAATTACCAGGAACTTGAAGAGAGGAGATGTCAATTTTTTAATCTTGGGGCATGAAGTCAAAATCCACCTTATTTTCATCAGTATTCTGTCACTTCCTTTTTAGTCTCCTTTACACATTGCTATCTTACTGCCACAGCTATTTCTTTGACTGGATTATGTGGTTGGGTGGATTTCAGTTTGGTTTTATTTGGATTGCATTTTGAATGGGTTTTAATTTAGGTTTGCAAGCTGTCTTGAAGCTCCATAGTAGAGATAAGAAATAAGGGATGAGAGAAACTTATTCATTGTCAGATATGCTCCCTTATATTCATTCTGGATCACTTCCATATTCATCTGCTTTTTTTAAAAAAAAAAACCAATGCAAAATATTTTGCGTTTCTGTGACATATTTAAACTATTTTCTTTCAGTTTTGAGCTATTTCCCACTGCATTTTAATAGGTTTTTTTTTCCTGAATATTAGTTGTTAGGGTACAACAGTGTATCCTGGTTACATATCTGTTTAGCCACTGGAGGAAGCAAACTCTTTTCTTATATCTACAGCTATATAGGTAGTCTTCGATTTACAACCACAATTGTGCCCAAAGGTTTGGTTGCCAAGTGAGACTTTCAGTTCACAAATTTTATCCATCTCCACTTTCTTGAAATCCCATACTTAATTCTCCTTTTCAAAATTTCCTCTGACTGTACATGTAAGGTGACCAGATTTTAACATTGGTAAAGAGGGACACCATTGACCGGGGGGGGGGGGGGTTGATTAATTTTTTTAAAAAAATATCGGGACTTTTCAGCCCCACTCCAAGAACCTTCCTGTAAATAGTCATAAAATATAATTATATGAATTAAATGCAGTGTTATTCAAGGATATAAATTATTGGCTATTTTTTTTAAATTAAATGTAATATAGGCAGTCCTCAATATACAACAGCTCATTTAGTGACAGTTCAAAGTTACAAGGGCACAGAAAAAGGACTTCTACTGTTTTTCACACTTATGACCATTGCAGCATCCCCATGGTCACAAGATTTACATTCGGATGCTTGGAAACTGACACAGATTTATGACAGTTGCAGTTTTCCGGAGTCATGTGATTCCCGTTCGCAGCCCTCTTACAAGCAAAGAATGGGGAAAGCAGATTCACTCAACAACCATGTTACTAATTTAACTGCAATGATTCACTTAACAAATGTGGCAAGAAAAATTATAAAATGGGGCAAAACTCAATAAATTTCTCACTTAACAACATAAATTTTGGGCTCAATTGTGGTCGTGCATTGAGGACTACTTGCACTTATCTTCAGTGTTACTTCATTCTGCTGTAGCATTAAATTTCATATAGAACAAGCTTGTTCTTTCAGAATTGTGGAATTGTTATATAACTGTCTACCTTTAGAAAAGTTTCTCTTGATTTAAACTCAGCTCCTATAATTTTATTGATGTGTCGTAATTTTCTTAGCAGTAGTATGGAAATTGTCATTGTTGCTTTTGGACAATTTTTAATATTTTCCTATTAAATATACAGTACTGAGATTCCCAGGTGGGTTCCCCTCCAATTATTAGCTAGGTTCAACCCTGCTCATCTTTTTGAGAGCAGGGAAAAACAGCCAGGTTACATCCCTATAAATTGAAAGCTAAATGGGAAAAACAACAGTTTCAAAAATAACCTGGTAGTTTTTTAATTTGTTTATGGTTTTTCCAGGAACTGAGCTAGACTCAAGGAAGATTATATCTTGTAAAAGGAATTATAGGGAAAACACTGGAATAGTTTAATCAGCAGAAGCATGTCTGCTTGATTCAGCAACAAGTATTATTAAATTCAGTGAGGCTCCTGTTGTCTTCTAGCCTCCTTCTGCACCTCTGTACTGAGACTTCAATTCCCCAAATTCTCACTCAGGCATTTAAATCTGTTGTTTAGGAATTCTAGGCGCTGTAGTCTCCATTCTGCCAGGTTGGAAAATGCATTGATACTACGGAATGTATTTACTGTAGGATCCAATTATGCTCTGCAGAGTTGTGCATACTGTATGGGAGAAGTTCTGGCAGATGGGACGGAGCGAGCTGGAGACAGGGTGTGAGCCTTACAGGGCTGTCTGGAGAGACGAGCTTCCCAGAGGCTGGTCTCCCACACCCCATGCCCGCCCCTCCAGCAGGGCGAGGCCGCAGAGCTCTTTGCCACCAGCGACTCTCGGCGCTACTGGAAGAAAGAGGAGTTTGGCCACCTCCATTGCCCGATCCCCGCTGGCCCCACAGCCCCCGCCACTTCCCTTTTACCCACACCACCTCCACCATGTCCCTGCCTGGGACAACCACCGCCGCTTGTGGCTCTGTCAACCTCTCGCCCTCCCCTCGTCCTGGGCTCTCCTCATGGTCTCTCATCTTGTGTCCGAAGGGGAGGGGTCCCTGGCCACCCACAGCCTGTCATCCTTTCGCCATCCACTCATCCCCTCCTGACAAAGTAAGGAAGGGAGGAGAAGGAGACCGAGAGAGGGATGGAGATAGGAAAGGAGGCAAGAAATGAAGGAAAGAATGAAGGTGTTAGGAATAAGAAGGAAAGAGGGAAGGGAAGGAAGGAACAAGATGAGAAGGAGGAGGAGACAGAGAAAGGAAGGAAGGATCCTCAGAGGCAGATCTACAGAGATCTACTGCACATGGGAGAAGTTCTGGTAGATGGGACGGAGTGAGCTGGAGGGGGTGTGTGGGGCTTACAGGGCCGTCCAGAGATGCAAGCTTCCTGGAGGCTGGTCTCCCGCACCCTACGCCCTCCCCTCCAGCCGGGCGATGCTGCCGAGCTCTTTGCCACCAGCGACTCTCGGTGCTGCTGGAAGAAAGAGGCGGGCATGGAGTTTGCCTGCCCCCCCGACTCTGCCTTGAGCCAAGGTGGCGCAGTGGTTAAATGCAGCACTGCAGGCTACTGCTAGATCAGCAGGTCAGCGGTTCAAATCTCACCGGCTCAGGGTTGACTCAGCCTTCCATCCTTCCGAGGTGGGTAAAATGAGGACCCAGATTGTTGGGGGCAATATGCTGACTCTCTGTAAACCGCTTAGAGAGGCCTGAAAGGCCTATGAAGCGGTATATAAGTCTACTGCTATTGCTGCTATTGCCTTGCCAGGTCACACCCTCTTGCTCTGCGGAGGGCTTGCCCGGTGAAGAAGCCTGGAGCGTCGTTGCCAGCAGGAAGGCAGGCGGGGGAGGGAAGTGCCGCTACAGGTAGCTTGAGGTGGCGTGCCTTGTCACAAGCAGCTCTCCAGCCACCTGGAAGGAAACAGTGAGTCGAAGTGTGGGCTGTTGCACCCCATGAGTAAAGGGGCCGCTGGGGCCGCAAGACTGTTTCATTTCTGGCGGGTAGTTCTAAGCGAGGCAGCAAGAAAACCATGTGCAATTCAGTAAGTCTTACTCCTTAATATATTAGTTCAGGACTTACAGCTTAATGACGTCGGTTTTTCCATATTATATCTTTTCAATTTACTACTGCATAGCAACATTGTGAACTATAGTGCAGAATCCCGATGCTATCACGAGTAGGATAAGTCTTCCCTTGAATATCTAGGCTTTCTGCTTTCCGAAAGCATCGAACTGAGAGATTAAATATTTGTCTCAATGGATTGGGATGAGTGACATTCTCGTTCCTACAGAGACGGCTATTCTTTAGGCAAAGCTACAGTGCTTTTTGTCCTCCTTCGGAAGCCGTCTCTCATGACGTTTGCGAGCCAATCAAGAGTGTGGCTTTGAAAACCTGTGGCGTGATCGTGCTGCGCGGGAGCGAGTGTCTCTCCTCGAATATGGAGGACGTAGTAGGCAACTTGTATGTATCCTAGAAAATCAGTAAGACCTGCTGGCGGCCCCTATCTGCCACAGCCTTGCAGCCTTTTTACATTGGTAAAGATAATTTTTCTTTAAAAAATCAGGACTTTTTAAGAATGTGGCGGGACACGGGACAAATTGTGAGAAATCGTGACTATCCTGCCAAAATCGGGACATCTGGTCACCTTATGTACACGTGTAGTAGTTGCTCTTAAAAAAAAACCAAACACAAAACCATCATAAACTAAATAGCAGTGAAGGGTGCTGCTATCTGCAGAGATACTTTACTCAGTTAGAATAATTGCCCATTAAAATCAATCAATTGCTAAGGTTGTCCATCTGTGCAATGGAAAGGCAAGCAGCTGGCTTCACGGTCTATATAGGATGCATAAATGTTTGCAGAATGTTAAATACCTTCTCAAGACTTTAAAAACACAACTCTTCCTAGGATATCCTCTATTATATAATTTCATAATCACCAATCAGATAGCATCAGGGCCAACTTTTCTTTGCATTGCTGGATTTCGCTGAATCGTTTAATGCAGAACTATCCTTGGGTTAGGTCCATTTAATTATCACAGGGAAAATGTTAAATCTTTAATTCCCTTCATTTGTTTCTGCTGCTGCTTGTTCTGAAAGGCCAGTTGTGAAAGCCTGCCAAGACTGGTCTGAACAACTAAATTGTTGCTTCCTGATGAGAAGGTTAATACCGGAACTCCAGCAAAGCTCTATTGAAGAGCCGGCCTCTTGGCTCAGTAGCCAAAACAGCACAAAACTGTAATCTACCTCTATAGCCCATTAAACAAGATGCTAGTGAGCACAATGGAGTCAAGAACACAAGGTTTATATTTCCATCTGCTAAGGAAGCTGTTGCTTCTTCACTGAGATTCTGAACTCTTTCAGGAAGGAGTCAGAAATAACAGTAGAAAAAATTGCTTTATGAACCTCAACAAGTGACTTAAATGGGGATTATTTTCCCAAGTAGAACAGGTCTTCAAGCTGAATGGAATGATTCCTGAAATTGTGCCTACTTCAGCAACACTAAAATTAAAACAATGTCTGAAATCCCCAGGAAATTGTATATTGTGAGACAGTTTCTTTAAAAAAAATAATTACAGTGATGATGAATGCTCCCATTGGGAGATTTGAAAGAAGAGTTTAGGGATAGATCATAATGGATACAATCTATGTATGTGGTTTGTAGGAGTCAAAAACAATTTGATGGCACTGTTCTGACCTAGGCTTCACCAAATCATGAAACAGACTCCTTTTCCCCTCCCCCCCAAAACCCTTTTTATAGCAATAGCAATAGCAATAGCAGTAGACTTATATACCGCTTCATAGGCCTTTCAGGCCTCTCTAAGCGGTTTACAGAGAGTCAGCATATTGCCCCCAACAATCTGGGTCCTCATTTTACCCACCTCGGAAGGATGGAAGGCTGAGTCAACCCTGAGCCGGTGAGATTTGAACCGCTGACCTGCTGATCTAGCAGTAGCCTGCAGTGCTGCATTTTAACCACTGCGCCACCTTGGCTCTTTTTATTTGGCTAATGTGAATTCCTAGCATTCACATCCAGCAAAGTCCTGGCAAACAGTCTTTCAAAGGTGAATTGCAACTACAGATCTTACAAGCCCTTGGATAGTTGCCACACTGATATCTTCCAGACACAAAACTGTACAAGGAAATACTTGCAAGGGGTCTCTCAGATAAGCAAATCTTCACACTAATGAACTAATTGTCTACTACAAACATTACTCCCCTTTTGTTCCTATTTATTTCCTATGGGAGGAGCCATTCAGCATCCCCTTGTGCCTTTACCCCCAAGTCAACCTCTGTTCCTTAATTGTTCCCTTCTCCTGACAGCTCTGCGCATGCGCACATCAGGAATAGGCTCCAGCTGTTCATCAGTCCCACTTATCGCCAACTCCGAAGATAGCTGATAACCCTGGCCTCATCTCTGCCTCCAATGCAGAGTCCTCATCAGAGCCTTCCCCAGACTTCAGGACTGGCCCATGTTCCTCCCCAACCTCCTTACTGTCCAAGGGTGTCGCCAGCTCCACTGGCTGCTGGCGGGCCACAACAGGCACGTAATCATTTTTTTCTAAACTGCATGTTGATAGAATCAATCTAAATCTACATTTATGCCGACTAGTTCTAGAATGACTTGACTCTTTTTCCAGCCATTAAGATGGGCAAAAATAGGAAACAAAATAAAATAGAAATTAAATTAAATTAAAATGGAACCTTTCATTTATCCAGAGACTCATAAATCTGTAAGGAGAAATACGCTTTTGTGCAAGTTTCCTTTTTCTCATACCAGGACAAAGATGAAGAAGACTCCTTTTAGAAAACTTGTAAGAGAACATGTTGAGAATAAGTAATTTTAGTTATGTATTTATTTATAAATTCCTTGCATCCGACTCCCCTTATGCTAATCTTTGACCATAATAAAGGTTGATTTGATTCATGTTGAGAATTCAGTACTACCAGAAGTGGTTTGCTGCTGGTTCGGCATGGTTCAGTAAACCGGTAATTCAGGCCTGGGTCACAGAACCAGCAGTGACCCAGGCCTGCCACGCCCCTGAACCAGTTCCCTCACTGCCACTGGGCCACCACCATTTTGGATTTTAGTGACTGCGCATGTGCACAGAACAATTTACATTGAACAGCACAAGTGTGTGCAGGTTGCAAACTGGTAGTAAAACCAGCAGCAACCCATCCTTGAGTCCTACACTATAAAATAGAGTTCCTATTGAGACTTCAAGAGTTTTTGATATAGTGTTAAATGTGGAAGGTTAGAATAAAAGAGTTAGTGGAATATTTCTTTCTAATGATCTTTAAAAAAAACTTCTCTTTTTGGCAGACACATTTCTGCTTGCAAACATTGGGGACATTTTAAATAATATTATCAGTTGAGAAAAATCTCTTTTTTTAAAAGGCAGAATATCCCCCCATGATCTTTAAAACAAAATATTGCCCTCTCCTCCATACAGCCAATCTAATTAATGTTCATATTAGATAATAATTCAAAGGGAAAAGACCATTGGATATGGGAGTCTCTTAAGGACCCGACTACAACTCCTCTTCTTCTTCTTCTTCTTCTTCTTCTTCTTCTTCTTCTTCTTCTTCTTCTTCTTCTTCTTCTTCTTCTTCTTCTTCTTCTTCTTCTTCTTCTCTCTCTCTCTCTCTCTCTCACACACACACACACACACACACTCAAAAAGAAAATTTAAAAATCCTCTACTGCTTTTTTGAATGAATTCAAAAGCTCAAAGGAAAATCTCTGTCAAGAGCCAAAATGCAGCAGACCTGGCCTGAGACTTTCTTAAGCCACAAAATTGTTTCTACAAACCATTGGGTTCCAAAGAGTGCTGTTGCATTCCTACAACGATTCCCCATTGTCTCCTGGAAGGTTTGCCAAGATCATTTGGTATCAGAATTACAAAATAACAGAGTTGGAAGGGACATTGAAGGTCTTCTAATTCAATCCCCTGCTCAAGCAGGAGACCTTAGGCCTTCCCAGACAAATGGTGGTCCAATCTCTTCTTGAAAATCTCCAGTGATGGAGCACCCACAGCTTCTGGAGGCAAGTCATTCCACTGATTATTTGTTCTCCCTTTTGCAAAAGCTTATATACAATTGTATCTTAAATAGATATGTTTCTTTTATTGTTCATAGTCTCCTTGTTCTTATCTGAGAGATTGTTTTCTCGCAGAAGTTAGCACCCAGAAAAGTTAGTTTTCCTCTCCTAGGAAAATGAAATATTCTAGGAAATATTATAAAGGCAGAATATTATATTTTCCCTAAAAGAGAAACATGTTTCTAAAGACATAAACTCTGAGCCTCAGCTCCCTGCCCCTCCCCGCCAACAGATACTTTGGTGCCAACCTATCTACAAAACAAAGGCTGAGCCAGCTTACATACAACACAAAAGACCTTCAGCTCCAGGGTGATAGGATTAGCCCTCACTCAATTCCAAATCAGCACAAAGCCATTTAAGTCATAATAGGAATTGCCCAAAGCCCCTTCATTACATCATCACCCAGCAAGATTCAACCTGGCCCCTCAGGAATCTGACAACCAATCACAGTATATTTCTTACACAGGAACAGGATGTTCCAAGACGGGGTCTAAGAGAGGGTATAAATCTCTCTTCCTCTCTCACCCATGTGCTCATTTTGCCCAGGAGTCAAAAAACCCATGTGGTCCTTTCCACCACCTTTCCAAGCAATCTCCATGTTTCCAGTGTCTTTCTCCCTACTTGGAACTGAACCCCGATGGACATTTCTTCCCACACTGTCAAGAAAGTTTTCCTTAATTCTAGGTTGTTGTTGTTAGTTGTGAAGTTGGGTCCAACCCACCGTGACCCCATGGACAACATTCCTCCAGGCCTCCCTGTCCTCTACCATCCTTTGGAGTCCATTTAAGCTCATGCCGACTGCTTCAGTGACTCCATCCAGCCACCTCATTCTCTGTTGTCCCCTTCTTCTTTTGCCCTCAATCTTTCCCAGTATTAGGCTCTTCTCCAGTGAGTCCTTCCTTCTCATTAGGTGGCCAAAGTATTGGAGTTTCATCTTCAGGATCTGGCCTTTTAAAGAGGCATCAGGGTTGATCTCCTCTAAGACTGACTGGTTTGATCGCCTTGCAGTCCAAGGGACTCACAAAGTCTCCTCCAGCACCATAGTTCAAAGGCCTCCATTATTTGGCGCTCAGCCTTCCTTATGGTCCAACTTTCACAGCCATCCATTGCAACTGGGAAAACCATAACCTTGACTAGACGCACTTTTGTTGACAGCATACTAAGTTCTAGGTTGGATCTCTCTATAGTGTTCTTCCATCCACTGCTTCTCATTCTTCCCTCTGTTGCTTTGGAAAATAGATGACTCCCTCTTCTCTGTGACAGTCCCTCGAGTACTGAGAGACTGCTATTATTTGTATCTCTGGCTTCTTACTGATGCTTTCTGGGTGCTCTTCCTCACTGGGATGAATTTGCACTTTGGGAAAGTGAAATCTCCTCTCAGCATGTGAGAGCAATTGCTGTATTTGAAAAGGAGGGCCTTCTTTCATGAACAGCAATTCTGTTCAGCAGGGAAGAAATGATTAGGGGGAAAAGTGGGGGCGGGGGAGAAAGAGAAGGACATGAATGAGAATCTCACAGTAATGAAGACACAGTTGGGGACACAAGTTGCAAGTCACCTCTGGTTAAAGCATGATAGTTTAGACACCCCAAATAAATTCCTGACGAGATCAAAACAAAATATGCAGAAAAAATATACATGTAGCATAAAGCTACAGCCCATTTCATTGATGCACTTTCAGAATCAGAGGTTGTATTCAAACTTGCTTAGCTTAATCATGATTAATTACATGCTACATGTTTTTAATCCATAATATCTAGATTCACAAAACACTTCAAGCCAACAATAAAATAATACAGATATAAATGTCCCCGTCTCTCTGTCTTGCCCTCTTGGTCTGCCCAAATAATATTTGCCTTTTGATAAACTTCATATAGACTGAGAATAGTGGTAGGCATTGAATGGATGGAAATCTGGATTAATTAACTTGTGTATTTTAGTAGGAAGTTTTGAAAATGAACACATCTGTTCTTAATCCCAATAGAAAGGATTTGAAAATGAATGCAGGAGAAAGTAAAATGAAAACATCCATTCATATCATTCTGATTTTCAGAGACTTTCAACATTGGGATAATGTCTGAAATAAAGGTGTCTTCATATCCCAACACATCCTTAGCAACACCAAAGTCAGGGACATCCTCTGTAATGAATGAAACAGAGGAAAACATCTTTCTTCTTCTAATCCCATCTTCCAGTTCCATCTTCTTGGGTTAGCCCAGGGGTCAGCAACCTTAAACACTCAAAGAGCCACAAAGGTCCTAACTGGAAGCCCTCCCCTCCCCTCCCCATTCAATTTTGGAGCTGACCGGAAATTCAGTTTCAGTCTCCTCCTAGCGTGGCATCCTTTTTCCTCTACCTGTCCTAACAGAAAGCCCTATCAATTGTGAAGCTGACCAGAAAACCCGCTCCTTGCCATAGAGTCTCCTCCTGGTGCTTTCCAACCTCCCTAACCAGAAGTTCCTCTCAAAATCGTGGTGCCATGTGGCAACAGGGAGCCGCAGCAGAGGGACGAAAGAGCCACATGCAGCTCCCGAGCCACAGGTTGCTGACCCCTGGGTTAGCCATTAGTTTTTCTTGGGCAGGAAGAAGATTAATTGACTTTGTGGTCAGTCTTTTTTGAACTACATCACACATTTGAGTCAGAGGGAGAAATAGAGTTTATAAATTTATATACTGTGTTTTAAATTATAATATAAAATATTAACGATTAATCAACTTTATTTATCAACCAAGAAGAAAAGGAGAATTTTCCTGACCATAAGAACAATTAATCAATGGAACGGCTTGCCTTCAGAAGTTGTGGGTGCTCCATCACTGGAGATTTTCAAGAAAAAAAACTGTGTTGTCTCCTGCTTGAGCAGGGGATTGGACTGGAAGACATCCACAGTTCCTTCCAACCCTGTTATTCCAAGATGCCTCTGTTTGTATCTGGGTCTTTGCATGTATGTGTACCTTCTAGTCAGTTTTCACTCCTAGCAAACTGCCTGGACATATCTGTGCAATTTTCTTAGTGAGATTTCACAAATGATTTTCTCTTTCCTTCTTCTTCCTAGCATTGAGAGAGATGGGCTGAACCAAAGTCCCTCATATCTGAACTAGGACTAGAACATATTCTTCTGGTTCCTAGCCTGGGGCTTTAACCACTACACCAGATTGGCCCTCTTATATCTGAGCTGTAAGGTACCTTTAACTTTGGATTGCTCCTGATTTTCCTGTAGAGATGGTGGGAGGGCTACAGCTGGGTTTTGTCTAAGCCTGATTGGTCCCAAGATTGAGGGAAATTTCTTTAAGTATCCTCTTTTCCCTACTGGCTCCCAGTTTCCTCTCAGTCTTTGGTCCAAGCACTCATTTGGCTCCATTTGTGGTACAATTAACAGTTGTATTTCATCATTTATTTAGTTAATTGGCTAATCTAAATTCTAAATTGTTAGCTGCTGGCCATAGAGATTGTCCTTCTGTCTCAGAATGAGGTAGGACTGTTCTTATTCCTACCTCTGGGCCTTAGGAGTTCTGTCCGACCACTGGCCTGCGGGAGTGTCAGGCTCCAAATAGCAGCCAGGAAGGGGCAACTGCAGCTTGCCAGAGTGGGTGGAGGCTCTTGTTAAAACTACAGCCCCGATCTATTGCGCCTAGCCTTGGGAAGCTCCTGGCGGCTCAGATTTGGCAGCCACGGCTTTAAAAACATGCCACAGCTTTACATGTGCCACGGCTTGCAGGAGTGCGGCTGTGGCTTCAAAGGTGCGCTGTGGCTTGCACAAAGTAGCCACGGCTTCTAAAGAGCACTGCGGTTTACAGAAACAAGCTGCGGCTTCAAATTACAAGCGCAGGAAGTGGAGGAGGCTCAGAGAGCGGTGTTTCAGCTTGCATTGAAGCCGGTGGGTCGGCCTTGAGCCGCTGAAGCTGAGGAGCTCCTGATCTCACTTATGAGACATTTGCCCACCATTTTGTAGATGCACATGGCAGGCGGCCATTTTGTTTCTCTCTTCGGCGCTTCCTGCGGGCCTGCTTCGGGGTCATTTATCAAGACTGGGAGGTAATTGATTGATTACTTAAGGGGACTGCATCGCGGTCATCATCAAGGCTGGCAGGCATTTAAACAGCCAGACAGCCTCAGCCCACAGCATAGAGCAGGCACCAGCAATTTCCAGTCATAGAACACACGTGAGTCACAATAGCTGAATCAGGGCCCAATCCAGGTCAGCCTGCCATGGAGGCCCAAGGGGAAGTTAGTCAAGGGGGACAGGCAGGCCCAGAACTAGGGCAACTACTTCCAAGCCTTCTGCTGACCAGCACCCTTCCAGAGCCACTGTCAGAGATGAACTGCCTTAGAGAAGCAAGTGGCCAGGGCAGAGAAACAGGCCCAGGTTGTTAGGCCCAACTCTTCTAGCAGGTCAAGATCACCAATTAGGCCCTGTTCCCATCACTCAGCATTTAGCCCTTCATTCACTTCGATCACTCCTGCTAGGCCTCCCAGGCAGGTGGCATCCCCCTTACCTCCAATTTCTCCAAGAATATACATAGATGAGGGAGTGGATCCCAGGGGGATCCCAGGAAGGGGACTCTCAGGATTACCTTCTGGCCCCCCAGCAGCAGGGCTGTCTGATTAGGACCTGGAGGAGTTGGAGCTCCTGTCTGAGAGCATTAGGGGGCTTATATCCAAGGCCATTACCAAGGGCATTGCATCAGGTCTTTCCCAAAGGGATCTTTCATCCTGGGGGGAGTGGAGAACCCAATCAGGCTCCAGGCATCATGGGTCCCCATCTTCTTGTGGGCATACTAGGCCCACTTCTCCCTCCATGGTCAGTGAAGGATCTATCCTTGGGGAGGACACACACCAGTATATGGGGTTTTCGGAGGACAAGGACACTATTCCTCCTGACCCTCCAGCCTTTCCGGAGCTCTTTTCGCATCCAATGTTCAAACCTCTCCTTCATAAGGCGAAGAAGACCACTAGAATAGGAATGGGGGCTCCCCCGGCTTCCCAGCCTAGGGATCCTAATCTGGCCATGTTCACCAACACCAACATGAATAAGGAGGAGGTTCTGGCTCCTCCATTGTTTCTTTTGGTGGTCAAGAATCAATGGGCCCATCCGTCTACTCTTCCCAACCCTGGGAGCAATGATCACCGCTTCTAAAACATGGAGCAGGCATTCTCCCAGGTGCTCCAATTACTTTCTGTAGATGCTCCTATAGCAACGTTGGCCAATTCTTCCATGATAGTGTCAGGGGATGCAGCCGATAAATTAAAACCTGAACACAAGCGTGCAGAACTTACCTTGCGTATGCACTTCAATGCTTCCGCCTGGGCAATTAAATCAGCTGCTGCAACACTTCTAGTACAGGGCCCTTCCCTTCGGCCTAGCCTCAGCCCCATGCACATTTACAAAAGTCTTGTCAGCATTGGCAGCTCACCTATGATCCACCTTGGTGAGACTTCAATGCTACCTAGACAATGTGCTCGTCCAGGCCCACACTCTCACTCAGGCAGTCAATGACTTGCATCTCACCATCCAGACCCTACAGTCCCTGGGGTTCTTTGTCAACTTCCCCAAGAGTCACCTCTCACCCTCAACGAAGATCCTCCATCTGGGAGCAGTTATAGACTCAGTTGCGGGACTGGTCCATCTATCTTCAGAACGACTCACCAACCTCCAATCTCTGACACGTCAAGTTCGCGCAAGTCGGTCCGCTTCCATCCTGACCTTGGCCCACTTGTTGGGCAAGATGGTGTCATGCATAGGGATTGTGCCCTGGACCCCTCTTCACTCCTGGCCACTTCAGTGGGTGCTCATTCCCTTTCAACGTCAACGCATGAGCAACTCCCTCAGGACTATTTCCCTATCACCAGGTCTTCACCTTTCCCTGAGATGGTGGCTCTCTCCTGCCCTCCGCCAAGGGTCAGAGATCTGGGAGCCAGATCGGATCACCATTACAACAGATGGGAACCTTTACGGTTGGGGGGCCTTGATGGACTCCGGGCTGGCGCAGGGTCGTTGGACAATCTCAGACCTGCGCCACAACATCAATTAGCTAGATCTGACGACAGCTCGCCTGGCCCTCCTTCACTTCCGGAACTTGATTCTGAACCATCACATGCTCCTCCTAATGGACAATGTAGCCACCAAGGCCCACATAAACTGTCAGGAGGGCACTCATTCCAAGTGCCTCTGGCTGGAGGCTCTGAAGTTCGGCTCCTGGGCGAAGAACAACTTGGCATCCATAACATCGGAGCACATATCGGGCATGGCCAACCATCAGGCAGATTGGCTGAGCTGCATGACTGTCAATCATGGCGAATGACAGTTGATTCCTGAGCTGTTCCACAGATTCTGTCTTCGCTTCGGCATGCTGCTAGTGGACTTGTTTGCGAGCCCGGCCAATGCTCAACTGCCACAATTCTTCTCCCGCTTCCCGGCCTGGAATGCAGAAGGGACAGATGCTCTCAGGAGCAAATGGCTTCTGGGCCTCCTTTATGCCTTTCCCCATCTTCCACTAATCTCGGGGACCCTAAGGAAGTTAGTGGTAGAATGGCTCACATTATCCTAATAGCAACATATTGGCCCGATGGCCTTGGTTTGCGGATCTTGTCCAATTGTCCATCTCTCCCCCATGGAGAATTCCTCAGGAGGAGATCGCCCTGTTCCAGGGGATGCTAGTCCACCAAGAGCCCCAGTGGCTCCACTTGACCTCCTGGCACTTGAGTGCTGCCTCCTGAGGCATGCGAACCTTTCCACCAGGGTCATCTCCACCATCGAAGCCTCCAGGTTCCCGTCGACCACACTTATCTACAATTCCTCATGGTCGGCGTTCTCCAGATGGTGTGAGTCTTCCAGCATTTCCGCCACTGAAGCTTTGGTGGCTCCAGTCCTCGAATTTTTACAAAAGGGCTTAGATGACAGTTTGGCCCCTAACACTCTACACCGTCAGGTGGCGGCCTTGTCTTCCATCCTGGCAGGGGATGGCCATGTTGCACTATCTCGGGTTCCCCTGGTCAAGAGGGGAGCGGCTAACGTCCACCCTTCCCCAGTCCATTGGTTTCCCACATGGGATCTTCCCCTAGTTCTCAGGGCGTTAACAGAGGCCCCATTCGAACCATTGAGGATGGTGCACTTGAGATTCCTATCTTTAAAAGCAGTCCTTTTAGTGACTGTGACATCCGCAAGGTGAGTTTCCGAACTGGAGACACTGTCATCCAGGGATTACCTCTGTCAGTTCCACCAGGATAGGGTCGTCCTCCGACTGGACTCGACCTTCCTCCCGAAAGTCAATTCCCCATTCCATAGAGGGCAGGAGGTCATTCTTCCCAATTTTTGTCCAGCGCCCTCACGTAAAAGGGAATGCCTGTGGCATTGACTGGACATCCCTCATGCTCTGCACATTTATCTTTGGTGCACGGCTACAATCTGTTGGTCTGAGGCTCTTTTCATCTCCTTTCAGCCTAATTCCCTGGGGGCCAGGGTCTCCTCTGCCACAGTTGGCAGATGGTTGCGGCAGCCTAATTCCCTGGGGGCCAGGGTCTCTGCTGCCTATGAAGCCTCAGGTCAACCTCCTCTGGTGGGGATTATGGCCCAATCCACATGGAGTGCAGTCAGAATGGAAGCATGGGCCATTAGGCCTCCATTTGAAAATATTTGTCAGGCAGCGACTTGGTCCTCCCCGACTTCCTTTATCCGTCATTATCGGCTGGATAGTTTTGCGCCAGTGGAGGCGTCTTTTGGACACAGGGTCCTGCAACAGGTAGCAACCGCTCCTTCCCTGGGACCTAGCTTGGGTACCTCCCAGCTGTAGCCCCTCCCACTATCTCTACAGGAAAAGGAATGTTGGTCCTTACCCGAATGTCTCTTTTCTGTAGGATGGTGGGAGGGGCTACATTCCTCTCTAGTTAGTTATCGTAGTCAGTTCGGAGGAGTGAAGGGCAGTCGGGTGGTGGTTCTTGTCTTGTTTGCAGCTTCTCCATATGACCTCAAGGAAACTGGAGCCAGTAGGGAAAGGAGGATACTTAAAGAAATTTCCCTCAGTCTTTGGACCAATCAGGCTTAGACAAAACCCAGCTGTAGCCCCTCCTACCATCCTACAGAAAAGAGGTGTTCAGGTAAGGACCAACGTTCCTTCTCATTCCTAATTTCTTCTCTAATCCTGGCGTTTTGACATGGCATCAGACCCTGCTTATTCTTCAATCATGGTCAACCATGATCCTAGAGTCCGTGCCTTTCCAGTCTTCTCCCTCCAACTCAGCCATGTCAGCTATTATACCCAGCAAGAAATTACAGTGTTAAAAAGAGTTATTGAAGGTTGCTAGATTTCCCCCTCCCCACCCCCTATGACAGGACTTCATGTTACAATAGCCTTTGTTTCAAGTATCAGCATGGATTACTTATAATATAGCTAGACCTTTTGTGCAATTTGGTGAAGTGAGTAAATTCAGGCTGACAACCAAGAGTAAAATCAATATGTTCTTTTCTTCATGGTGTGGCCTATTGTCGTGGAATCCAGGAAATAAGCACGAAGTTAAGTTAGAAATCAGAGTTCATTACCACTATCAAAGTAAGAAGCACGCATTTGAGCAGTGAATATTGCTGAAATTCTGCCATGTGCAAAATTCATACTCGGTGTGAAGTAGATCATGATGCCTGAACCCTTTGCCTTTTGGAATAAGGAATCATTTCCATCTATAATATTGGGTCTGCTCTTGTCCTCAATGTGTCGGGATAATACATTTTCCAAAAAATTGCTTGAGTCTGGAGAAGCTGTGCTGGATTCTTGCATAAGGTTTGGGGTTTTATAATCCAAGTGCAAATGTTGTGCATTTGTCCACCTGCATCAATGGATATTTTGCTTGTAACAGTTATACAGTTAGTCCTCAACTTACATTTACTCAGCAGTTCATTTAGTGACTGTTCAAAGTTACACCGGCACTGGAAAAAAAAGTGACATAAACATTTTTCACAACTTTGCAGCATCCCCAAGATCATGCCATCAAAATACAGATGCTTGGCAACTGGTTCATACTTGTGACCATTTTTGTGTCCCAATGTTGTGTGATCACCTTCTGCGACCTTTTGACAAGCAAAGTCAATGGGAAAGCCCAGATTCACTTAACAACTATGTTGTTAACTTATCAACTGCAGTGATTCACTTACAGTAACTTTGTCAAGGAAGGTCATAAAATGGGGCAAAGCTCACTTAACAACTGTCTCATTTAGAAATTTTCGGCACAGTTGTGGACTACCTGACATTATTTTGCTATAAAAAAGTAACCTGTCTCCTCAAAACTCCAGAATGGAACATAAACACAAATATCAGAAGACTGAACTATGCAAGATGCAAATTTGCATGTCATCCTGCTCACATTCCTGATACTTAATGGCTAATAGTGGACTAATTTTAATTGGGATTTACATGTGAAGAGGAAGAAAGTCCAAAATTCTTCCGTGCATTTGTGTACATGTTTTAATTGTTGTCTTTAAGCAGAATTATTTTAAACAACCCACCCCATTTATGTTAATAGAAGGGCTGACAATAGCTAGATAATTTGTGCATTCTCTACTTTAGTCCAGAGTGTGTTAAAATGTTAAAATGTGAAACAAAATTCTCATGTCTTCTTCAATTTGCTAAGCATCTTACAGCGCAGTAAGAAAAATGACATGATGGCATTCTGTTTCTTTAAAGAGAGATTTAATGAGACCAATCGTAAAGGGACTATGGCAACAATTAAGATCAGATAATTGTCCCTTATTAAACTCTTACTGCTCAATGATTCAGTCTGAAAAACAAACCAAAAATGAACATCAAATAAATAATAAAATAGGTCTTAGATATTCAGGGTGATTCGGTTCTTAATAATTTGGAATAATTAAGGATTATTTTATGCATTATTTCTCAACACAATGAAAAGGACCATAAAGCACCTGAAGTGTTCTTTCTATAAAAAATAATTCAGATTAAAATTTTGTCATTACAAAAGTGGAAAATAAACCTAAAATTTAGTAAATATTATTGTTCAAATACAAAACACAGTGGGTTCTTAAATTGTAAGATCTCATGATTTATCTATTATTTACTAATGTATTTTCTATTAGGCAGATTGATAATAAATACATAATTTACAGAGTTGTAAGATCTTGGAGGCTATATCAATTTGTAAATTGGTTTGTGATTGAATTATTACTTTTCCCATATTGGGCCTAAATTTTGCAACTTCTGCATGCAAGTAAGTCTTCTACTACTTATTGCTGTGGAAAGAAATAAGAGAACCATTCTTTTTGTGTCCTTCTCTCTTGCTAAAGCTGTTAACAGGTGTGCCAGAAATAGGTGGTTTATCTGTCTTATTGGACATCCATATGTAATTGGCCTGAGGTTCTCAGATTTGAAGTCTGCCAGTCCTTGAAGTGTTCTGCCTTTCTGTCTTGCATTTTTGTGACAAGGTATCTTCAGCCCAGGCAGTTGTGCAAAATGTCTCAACACCTGACAGGGATTCTATTTTTGCTCCATTTGAACCAGCTTGGCCGTCTACAATTTGATTCCCAGAAGTCAATGTGAAATAACAGGTCTGCTTGACACCTGTCCATCAGATGGGACATAACTTTGAGAAGTTGACTTCAGAAGGAATGGAAATAGCATGGGTGATTTTGGACAGCTCTGTGAGGTTTCTCATGAAGGTTTCTCCCCACCATTATATCATTTTCTCATTTGTGTTTATCCTCATCTTTTTTTCTTCTTCTATTTTTTTTCCTTCTGAATCCACAAGACAATTCTTCTCTACCTGTTCTTTATTTGATGGGTTTCCAGTTTATTCTTTGCCTTTTTAATGTCCTCTGCTTTTGGATACACACACACACACACACACACACACACGTACATATACACATATATGTATATGCATATATTCAGTCTTTTTTTACTTTTCTCATCATAAAATAATTTGCAATTATGCTTATATATATTAATTACAGTATATAGACCGGGTGGTGCAGTTGTGGCATAGTAGTTAGAATGTGATATTGTAGACTAACTCTGACTACAGCTTGGAGTTTGATCCTGAAGGGCCCCAAGATTAACTCAGGCTTCCATCCTTCCAAGGACAGTAAAATGAGGACCGAGATTGGTGGGGTAAATTGCTTTAAACCACTCTGTTAACCACGCAGAGAGGGCTGTAAAGCATTATGGGGCAGTATATAAATCTGAGTGCTATTGCTGTATATTGGCATTAATTAGACCTCAGCCTGCTGGCAGACTTTACACATGAGAAAACAAGAGGTCAGAGTTTTTATATTCCTTTGAAACCTGACTCAACATTGGTTTTTGTTTTCCAACTTGCTTTGTAGCAGGATATTCTAGGCTTTCTGGCATTTCTGATTCCACCCAGTTTGACATTTACATAGGTGCTGATCTTCCAAATCAACTTTGGGCAGCTCCCAATCTAAAGTTAAAAAAATATATAACATTTTATTAGAACTATAAAACTAAGCCCATGAAATAATTAAAAACAACAAAGACCAGGCACCAAGTCAACCTTCCCTATGTGCAACTTCCGATCTTGTTTGGGGGGAGAGCCAGGTTTTCAGAGCTTTAATGAAAGGTTACATTAGGGTGAAAATATGTTCACTTTACAAGCAAAGGGGATCTGCAATGCCAGGGTCTGTTGATGAAGTGAGTCTTTAATGTAGAGAGGGTACAAAGATGTTTCCATCCTTCAGTTGCATCTATGAATCACAATATCTTGATATATTCCACTTCCTATTGCATACTCTACAGTGTTAGACGTGGTGGCTCAACGGCTAAGACGCTGAGCTTGTCGATCAGAAAGGTTGGCAGTTCGGATGTTCAAATCCCTAGCATCGCATAACGGAGCGAGCTCCCATTACTTGTCCCTGCTTCTGCCAACCTAGCAGTTCGAAAGCACGTAAAAATGCAAGTAGAAAAATAGGGATTATCTTGGTGGGAAGATAACAGCGTTCCATACACCTTCAGCATTTAGAAATGCTGGCCACATGACCACAGAGATGTCTTCGGACAGCGCTGGCTCTTCGGCTTTGGAACACAGATGAGCACCACCCCATAGAGTCAGGAACGACTAGCACATATGTGCAAGGGGAACCTTTACCTTTACTATTCATTTAAAACAAGTTAGATTATAGTTTCAATATGATTCAAAGTAAATGTCCCACAGACCTATATCTGTTCTCACAGTTTTGGGGGGCATGAGTGAAATTTCTTGTTTGGTTTTAAAGTGACCAATTGCCACTATACTGAAATTTCCGTCAAGTTTTAACAAAATTATTCTTAAAGCATACCTATCTTTTTGGACAGATAATCTATAAAAATTCTCAAGGTGCCATTCTGGATCTACGTCTCAAATCCCAGGGATTCAGTTTTACAATTTGATGATACCTTCTAGCTTCCAGAAGTCCATTTGAGATCTGAAATATTCATAAAGAAAAAGACAGGCATGAGAACTGAAATATGCTGAGAAATAATCTTCGAAATATTCTCCCGAGAAGGAATGTTCCCCTGTTGCAATTATAGCAAGTTAGAATTAAAGCACGTTGATGTACATCAAAGCATGGAGGCCTGCTTGATTATAAGGGATGTTTCCAATTTTAGTCTTTCATCATCTGCCTTTGAAACGGGACCATTTTGATGTATAAAGCAGGTGCGCCATCTTTGTAACACATCCATTAAAAAAGAAACATTCATTAAAAGAAATCTCAAGCAAAATATCTAAGGCAGAGCCAAGTGCAACATCATTTGTTTTTAAAAAATGCAATTATAATATTATAAAGTAAAACATACAGATACAAATGCCGTTTTAGACATACAACCCCCCTCCCCCCCCCACGGTGATAGTCATTCACAGCCCAGTTTTTCTTTCTTTCCTCATTATTAGGTCTCTAAGCCACATCTTCTCATTGCAAGATTCAGGGATCTATTACAGTACCTATGTTAACTTTCCCCATTTTAAGTCCCTGCTGTTCTCCTAGTCGCCCACATATACCATAGGTTCCAGCTAAGATAATGTTCTGTTTCTCCTTTGTCCCTCAGCCAACCCGTCATTCTGTCCATTTCTGCACATTCGTAGATCTTTTTAATTAAAGCATCTTCCGGCGGTATAGTGGTGGATTTCCAAAATTGTGCATAGGTTATTCTTGCGGCCACAATTATATGCAGGCTCAAATGCCATATTGAACTGCTTATGTTATCTGGTTTGATGCTTAGTAACAGGTTCTCAGGTCTCCATTCAATGTTTGCCCCGGTAACCTCTTTTAACCATTTTTTAATCCTTTTCCAATATTTCGTGGCCTCAGTACAGGACCACCAAATATGATAGAATGTGCCCTCCTTTCTTCCACATTTCCAACACAATGGAGATAACCCAGGAAACATCTTAGCTAACCTCGTTGGGGGGAAGTGCCACCTATAAACCATCTTGTATATGTTTTCTTTGAATGCAGTGGATGTTGTAAGTTTAATGGTCTTACTCCATAGATCCCACCATTTGCCCATTTCAATTTCATATCCTAGGTTTCTCTCCCATACTGTTAGAAGGCTTTTGTCCATCTCTTCATTAGTATCTTGGCAGGTCAAAAATTGGTAGATCTTCGATAACATTTTTTTGTCTCCACCAAACAAGATCTTATCTAGCCCCTGAGGGTTTGGGTAGATCCCGAAACGTGCCTTGTGTGTGTGTTTACACAATGTACAAAGGTAGCAATTGCCATTTTTCTGGCTTTACATTGGTTGGTGATTATGGCAAAAGAAAAGAAAGAGAATGCATACCTAACATAATGAGTTGTGCAATATATTACTGCATAAAATCCATTTGGGGTAGGTTTCAGCATTTTTTTTAAAAAAAGAGATAAAACAAGAATCTTCTTTCTTTGTACCATGAAACCTTGCTCTTTGACTGCTCACATATGTTTGTACCATAAAGAAGATGGGGTCAAGGATGACAAAAATTCCCCCACCCCTGATATAGTTGCTGGGAATAGGAAGAAGGGAAATTACAAATTATTTTCTGGCTTTGATTTTGATCTGGGCTTACTAAAGAAGAGGCCTTAGAAGTTCAGTTTTCATATGAGG
>NW_028261393.1:42129987-42152487 GCF_051295495.1 Thamnophis sirtalis
GGTTACTAACTTATCAACTGTAGTGATTCACTTAACAACTGAGACAAGAAAGGTCGTAAAATGGGGCAAAACTCACTTAGTAACATAAATTTTGTGCTCACTTGTGGTCATAAGTCTAGAACCGTGATGGTGAACCTATGGCACGCGTGCCAGAAGCCATTAACCATTGCTCTTCCAGGTTCTGGTGTCTGTCTGTCCGTCCGTCCATCCATCCATCCATCTATCCATCCATCCATCCATCCATTCATTTATCTTCATTATCTTCACTCTCCTCTCTCTCCAATTATATACAGGTAGTTCTAGACAAGTGTTTGCTAATCTTTTCAGCACCAAGTGCCAAAATGGGAGAGAGCGCACATGCGCGGGAAAGCACCAGAAACTGGAAGAGCAGCTCTGAGGCACTTGCGCACCATGCACGCCAGCCAGCTGGTCGTCATGCATGCATGCATGACAGAAACCGGAAGACCAGATGACCAGCACACAGGTGGATGCCAGAAACTGGAAGCTCAGCTTCCTGGCGCATATATGTGTGCCGGGGAACTGCTCTTCTGGTTTCTGGCACTCCCCTGCCCCCATGCACACGCTCCCATTTCAGCACACAGTGTTGAAAAGGTTCACCAACACTGGTCTAGAACTACCTATACATAACTGGAGAAAGTGGAAAGTGAAGATAATGAAGATGGATAAATGGATGGAGAGAGATAGATAGGTAGATCAAACATTACATTTATGAATTCATTTTTTCAAATTTTAAAATAATTGATGGACACCAATTAATCACAAAATGATATCTTGGGATTGTTTACATGCAGCTGCTTGTTTGCACCATATAAATTAGGTATAGGGATTTTGTTTTGTTTTGCTTGTTTTGTTAAACAAAGCTTTTTCTGATTCCCCAGAATGTCTCTAAAATTGCTTCTCTTTCTCACGGAGTTTATTTGTGTCAAGCCATTATATGATTTGCTTGGGTTAGGTTTAACTTGAACCAGGCATTGTGGTTTAGTGGCCATGATTTATAGCTTAGCGAGTGACATTTTGATTAGTAAACTAATTAAGTGTGGTCCAGTTAAGTGGACAACTAGCTAATTTGATGAGGAGCCACTGATGCATGGTTTTCAAATTGGTGTAAGTTATTTACCGGAGTGCCACATGCTTTGGTCCTAACCCTCTACTCTTTCACTGGTTGGATGGAAAGGTGGAAAAAAGCATTTATGACATCTGCAGATGATTGAGGGTTGATAATACTTTAGAAGACAGAAATAAAGTGCAAAATGAATATAATAGGTTAAAAGATGAGGCTGAAACATATGAAGAACTGTTACTAAAATTTGGTATGTCTAGTTTGATGAAAAATGGACTAGGGGTGACATGATAGCAGTGTTCCAATATCTAGCATGGTGATGGTGAACCTTTTCGGCATCAAGTGCCAAAACTGGAACGCATATGTGCACCAGAAACCTAAAGACATAGCTGATGTGCATGGACATGCTGGCCAACTGGTCTTCAGGCTTTTGACGTGTGTATGTACATCAGTCAGCTGGTCTTTGGGGTTCTGGTGCTCCATCTTGTTCAAAGACCAGTTGGCGTGCTGGAAACTGGAAGAGCAGCTGGCGATGGCGTGCATGCCCACAGAGTGGGCTCTGTGTGCCACCTCTGGCAAACATGCCATAGGTTCGCCATCACGGATCTAGTGGGTTGCCATAAAGAAGAGGGAGTCAATCTATTCTCCAAAGCATAAAAAGGCAGAACAAGAAGCAGTGGATGGAAACTAATCAAGGAGAGAAGCAACCTAGAACTAAGGAGATATTTCCTAACCGTTAGAACAATTAATCAGTGGAACAACTTGCCTCCAGAAGTTATGAATGCTCCAACACTGGAAGTTTTTAAGAAGAGATAGGTCAATCATTGGTCTAAAATGGTATAGGGATTCCTGCCTGAGCAAGGAGTTGGACTAGATGACCTCCTAGGTTTCCCTTTCAACTTTGTTATTCTGTATTTTGTAGGTTAAAGAATTGAGCTGAAAATAATAGAATTTAATTTAATCTAGAGAAATGCAGCAGTCTCCACTTAGAAATTAGAAGTTAAATGCAGAACCTAAGATGGGAGAAAAGAAACTTGCTTTAGTTATTGTACTTGTGGAAAAAAAAACAATAATACTTAATTGCACACTGAATATGAGCCATCAGCATGATGAAGCTGCAAAAAAGGTAATTCGTTAGGTTACATCAACAAAAGGATAGTTTTCAAATCATGCAAACTGATCATTCCTTTTTATTCTCTGTTGACCAGACTTTTAGTTTGAATATTGGTCCTGTTGTGACCCAGCAGGAGCCGTTAGAGCTGCAAACAGGCTCCAATAGCAAGGGACCCTATGAGTTGGCTCTGGAAGATGTGGAGGGCCCTGGACAGGGTTCAGACTCCGAGCAGGGACAAGAGAGGCTGGTTGGTCACCAGGAGGCGCCTGAGGCATGGATCAGCAGTGAAAGCCAAGACGTTAGGCCCTGGAGCAGTGGTGAAAACGTCAGGCCTTTAAGCAGTGATGAGGTTCAGAGGGAATTAGTCCCGGATGCCCGGCAGAGGTGGGCGGATAAACGCCGGCAGCAATTAAGGAAACAAAGGAGATAATTGGACCCGGTGGTTGTGATTAGGTCCCTCCCAAGAGAGTATATAAGGAAAGACTTTGGGAGGGGGCTGTTTGCAGGATTCAACTAATATACTAACGCTGGAGAAGCTCTCGTGTATATTTCTTATCTTGGAATTCTGGGTTACTGCCAAAGTCTTGAGGGTGTGTTAATTTACTGTGAATAAATTGTCTAGCAGTAATCTTGTGTCAGCGTGCCTCGGCATACGGAGGGGGGGTCAGAACAGGTCCAGTCATGAGTACTACATTTTAAGGAAGATTCAGGGAAACTGGAACAGATTTAAAGAAAAGCAACAAAGATAATAAAGCTTCTAGAATTTAATTTCTGGGAAGAAAATTAAACAGCTAGATTTATTTAACCTTGGAAAGGCTAAAAAGGAGGGTCCCATCTTCTTTAGATACCCAAGAGAACATCTCACCAAAGAAGGTCAAAATGTCAACACTGTCAACCCTGAGGCTGAACTGACTGTGGCCATTTTGGGGCTTCAGTGCTGCAACAACTGGAGCTGTGGGAAAGGGAGGGGGAAGTAGAGATAGCTGGGATGCTGTAGCCAAAACAAAATACTTTCTCATGGGAACCAAGGACATTCCCACCAGGTGTCCAGTAGGAGGGGACTGGAGTCATCTAGCAACTGGAGGGTATCCTGATTGGACCATATGACTAGGTGAAAGCCATGGGAACATTTGAGTCGGTTTTCACCAGCTCATGCCAATATAACATATCTACTAAATGTATTCTTTGATTAATCCATCTGCCTCAGAGTTTTGATTGCTATGGGTGTTACTTGGAACCTTGACATTAAACCAAATCTAAATGTTCCCATAGTTTTCACCTAATTAAAAGTAAAAGTTCTTTCACTTTCTCCAAACAATCAGTCACATGGTCCAATCAGGATACAGTTCAGTTGCTAAATGACCGCAGCCCCCTCCTGTACCCTTGGTGGGAATGTCCTTGGTTGCCAAGAGAAAGTATTTTATTTTGGCCACAGTACCCCTGTTATCTCTACTTCTCCTCCCTTTCCCACATCTCTAGTTGTGGTAGCACTGAAGCCCCAAAATGGCCATAGCCAGGTCAGCTTCAAGGTTGACCCAAGATCTATTTCTCTCTTATGTCGAAGGATCAAGACTTGCTTTCTGTCATTCTAGTGGGCAAGGTACAGAATAAGGGATTTACATTACAAGATGGCAAATTCCAACTGAATGGTTTTTTTAGAAAAACCCTTTCCCAAAATAAGAGCAGTTTAATAGTGGAGTCCTCATCACCAGATATGCTGAAGCTACCATTTTATTTTGGATTTCAGCACTGGACTGAGAGTTGGATTTAAGATCCTTCCAGCTCTTCCCCATTCTGAGTCTGGGATTCAAAGCAAACCCAATGAATCATAGCGGGTTTATTTATTTCAAGGCTAAACAGGCATGACACATGAATCTAGCCTCTCTTTGTTTCTCTCCTAAGTAAAAATTGAGGTAATTCACAGGTGTCACTAATGGGAGATTGGGGAACAGTTCTCTAGCTTAATTCCCAATTTCAGATCACAGTCAAAGTCTGTAGGTCTTAGCAATTTGCTTACTGTTTACTGATTCTGTTAAACTAATGGTAAACATGGATGGATGATGGATGGGTGGGTGGGTGGGTGGGCGGGTGCATGGGTGGATGCATGGGTGCATTGATGGATGGGTAAGATGAATAGACCCATGCATAGATGCATAGATGCATGGATGGAAAACATAGATTGGATGGTTTAGTGGGAAGTTAATAGCATCAGCTCTTAATGGACTGAGAAAAATTAGTGTCAAATGGCTTGGAGAGCAGCTTGGTATCTTTCATTATGGTTCTGTTGTTATCTCTTTCTGAATGAGCAACAGCTTTGAGAGTGTGGAGGAGAGTTCTTCAAAAATTATAGGCACACAAGATGACCAGGTTCAGTGTAATGGTAGATACAATACAATACAATAGCAGAGTTGGAAGGGACCTTGGAGGTCTTCTAGTCCAACCTCCTGCCTAGGCAGGAAACCCTATACCATTTCAGACAAATGGCTATCCAACATCTTCTTAAACACTTCCAGTGTTGGGGCATTCACAACTTCTGGAGGCAAGCTGTTCCACTGATTAATTGTTCTAAATGTCAGGAAATTTCTCCTCAGTTCTAAGTTGCTTCTCTCTTTAATTAGTTTCCACTCATTGCTTCTTGTTCCGTCCTTAGGTGCTTTGGAGAATAGCTTGACTCCCTTTTCTTTGTGGGAGTCAAACTATTCTCCAAAGCACATGAGTGCAGAACAAGAAGCAATGGGTGGAAACTAATTAAAGAGAAAAGCAACTTAGATGTTTATGCTTTTTTCTTTCTCTCTTTTCCTTTTAAATAGAGCTTTGTCCTAGATTCACAATATTTCTGATGTCTAAAATTGAGCTGCTGGTAGAGTCATTAAAAGTAAAGGTAAAAGTTTCTCTTGCACATATGTGCTAGTCGTTCCAGACTCTAGGGGGCGGTGCTCATCTCCGTTCCAAAGCCAAAGGGCCAGCACTGTCCGAAGATGTCTCCATGGTCATGTGGCCGGCATGATTCAACGCCAAAGTAGCACAGAACAATGTTACCTTCCCACCAAAGGTGGTTCCTATTTTTTATACTTGCATTTTTACATGCTTTCGAACTGTGAGTTGACAAAAGCTGGGACAAGTAACAGGAGTTCACTCTACACATCGTTAGGGATTCAAACTGCCAAACTGCAAATGTTTCTGATCGACAAGCTCAACATCTAAGCCACCGAGCCACCACATCTCCTTCCACTGAGCCAGCACGTCAGAGTCAATTGCTGAAGTCCTTTCATGAGTCCTGCCATTATCTGTGGCTACCTCGCTTTAGGATTTGAAGATTTATGAACACTGCCTTTCCATTAAGGTCTCGATAAGATGCCGAAAGGTGGGCGGCAAAAATAAATTTAAATCAACCTATCAATCAATAATTGGTCTGCACTTTCCATGTTTATATATCTGTTCCCCTCTTAATTTCAGTAATGGCGCTGCCTTCTAAAATGAGCCAACTATGAGATCTTTTCTGCCATCACTTCAATGTCATATTTGCAGAGAGGTTATAAATAAATAAGAAGCATGCCGTTTAACTTTTAAGTATATTTTTGCTTTAGGTGCATTAAGAAACCTTTTAGCTTTAAAATCATTTTGTGCCTTCTGAATGCAACTCAGGGACCCCTGAAATAGGGAAGCTGATGAAATGATAACCGGCGTGCCTCTGGGTAATGTTTTGAGTAGCAGAGAGACAAATCACAAAAAAATAGTGGAGCAAGAAGCACATATGAGTTCTCCTTCTTCTTGTTGTCTTCCTGTATTCAAAGAGGAGCAGTTTTCAAGTGTTATGCAAACCGTGAGGCTGTTGTGTGCTTTCTCAAAGAATCTTCCTCTCCTTTTCCCCCCCAGAAAAAACAAAACAGAAAAATGCACCATGCAATAATTGGCTTCTTGCCTTGGAAAAACCTGAGAGTGCTTGACAGAAGTGATTTGTTGAAATGTTGATGTGAAACTAATCATGGAATTAGAATATAATTATCCTTAGGGGTTCACGTGGCTCCCATCTTCGAGCTTCTGCTTAATGTTTAAACTCAAAACAAAGCATTTGAAAAGCAATTTTAAGAGAAACAATAAATTATATATTGGAAAGTGAATAATTTATTATTGTAGAACCTGCATGCAAATATTGAACTAGCAATTTTGGGACATTTTGACAATGCATTTCATAACCCCATGTATAATTGTATATGCTTCTACCACTCTGAACTGAAATGCCTAGGTGTAAAATTTCGTTTCCTTTTCCTTTAAGGTCAAAAATCAAGGTACTCCATCATTTATTACTTAGAAAGTTTCTCCAGTATTTTGATAAATTTGACTCTGTGTGTGTGTGTGTGTGTGTGTGTGTGTGTGTGTGTGTGTGTGTGTGTTTGTAGATTTTCACGGGTGTAGGTATGCTGGTCTTGTTATATTCGGGTCTTTTCCCATGTAAGATTGTAAGATGTAAGATTTCCCATGTAAGATTGAGATTGTCTTGGTAACGTTTCAGCAAAGCCCCACTCGCCATCTTCAGGCTGGTGTTTTCAGCTTCGTGCTTGTACGAGTAAATGTAACGTGATGATACCTCCCACCTACCAGACATCTGGAAACCAGCCCTAGTCAACAAACAAGCCCCACCCACCACCTAGGTTATTACAACACAAAAGAACAATGGACACACAGCCAGCACCTCAGCCACACAGGATGATACAAAACAGACGACCAATCTACAAATATTAACTCCATCTACCAATCAGGATGCAACTGCACAGCCAATCAACCCACTTACAGCAACAAAGCCAGCACTCCACACACACACACCAAGATTTATAGAAAGATGGCAGCTCCAATCATGCTTTACTCGCACAAGCACAAAGCTGAAAACACCAGCCTGAAGATGGTGAGTGAGACCTCACCGAAACGTTGCGAAGACAATCTCAATCTTACACAGGAAAAGACCCAAATACAACAAGCCCTGCATATATATAGATATATACACTATATATACACATACAAACACACACACATTTCCGGCTGTGCAGTAACCCTTTTGGGATGCTGTGAGCAAGACCATACAGAAGATCACGCACCATAGATTTGTAGAAAGGCAAACTATTTAGCATCATTTCAATTTTATGAGCTCCTTTTTCATGCTTTGGCAGATAATAATCAAACCCATTTCTTCATGAACGGGTTTCTTGATTCAAATATGTGGACTGAAATGGCATTATGTATACCAGCTCAGCTTTCTCCTTTACATGATTTATAGCCTCATCCTATACATTTTTAGTCTTAAATGAGGAGATAAATAGTTTCAGAGGTTTGGTTTTTTTTGGTGAACTCTCCCTGGTCTTCAGATGTGTGGGGTTCCACTTTTGCTTTGAATCAATCTCCTTAGCTCCTTTTAGCTTTTAGCCAGCATTCTTGATTTCAGTAACCCATTACCTATGCAGCCTTCTGATACTGCTTAGGAAATGGGTTGAAATATATTGCAAAGCTTCAGCATGTCTGATGATATCGCGTTCCATATTTCATAGAATAACAGAGTTGGAAGGGACCTCAGAGGTCTTCTGTTCAAGCAGGAGACCCTATATCAGTGATAGCTAACCTTTTTGTTGCCATGTGCTAAAAGTGCGTGCCCCCGGCAGCTCATGTGCGCGCCGGCATCCATAATGCAATGTGTGCAAGACCACCACCACCTTTCCCTCCCCCTGTGCATGTGTGTGGGACCCCCTGCGCTCCCCTGCCTCCCTGCACATATGCAAGCAACCCCCGTGCTCCACCCCACGCATGCACGTGCGACTCCCCTGCACCCCATTTTGTGCCCAGTAGGCCTCCCTGCAGCCTCTTGGGACCAAAAACAGGCTGTGGGGTATGCTACACTCCCTTCGACACCCCCCCTGCATGCATGTGCTCCTCCAGACCCTGCACATGCATGCATGCATGCATGCATGACACCGCACATGCATGTACCTCTCCTGAATGTGCCACACCCATGTGCAGCAGAGAACCAAACATCAGCTGGCTGATAGGAGGTGTATATACATGCGCGGTGGAGCTGAACTTGGGTGATGGCTCACATGCCAGGAAACATGGCTTTGTGTGCCACTTTGGGCACATATGCCATTAGTTCACCCTATGTTATTTCACTTCACTCTTTTTAAACACCTTCAGTGATGGAGCCCCCACAACTTCTGAAAACAAGTTATTCCATTGGTTAATTGCTCTCCCCATTAGGAAATTTCTCCGTAGTTCTAAGTTGCTACTCTTCTTGGTTAGTTTCCAACCATTGTTTCCTATCCTGCCTATTGTGCTTTAAAAAATATTTTGCGTTACATCTCAGACAGTTAGATTTTACAATAAAATTACTATTACTTCTCTCAATAGTCCTTTTGACAAAATCTACTGTCTACTGTTGTCACTTAATTCTAAAAGAAAGGTACTTTTCACGTTGTTCTTGGTTCTATTTTTATACGTAGCCTGTCTTTTTTTGTTATTGTTGTTGTTTTCTGAATGTGACAAAGCCTATACCTAACATCTTTCTAACAAGATTTTTTTTAAAAAAAAAAATCTGTACATAAATGATCTCACAGGAATGTGGATTATCTTTTTTCAAGCATTCTAAATGTCATTGTCTTGAAGGTTTGACTTTTTTGTTACATCTTCCAAATAATAAGCCAAGAAGTGACTTAATCACAATTATTTTGACTCCCGCAATTGCAGTGATGTTTGCAATCCTGACAAATTGGGGTACTTTTTTCATAAGTACCTCAAATAATTACAGTGCCTGTCAGATATTTCTGAATCATGCAAATAAAACCTTTTTTTGTTCCATTCTCTCTGGTTCTCTTCTCTATGAAATATAGCCTTCCCAGGCATGCTGTAGTTGTCCTTGATTTGACATTGTGTCTGTGAGAAATGTTGTCGTGACATGTTTCAGACACATAAGAATGCAGAATATGGAGAGACATTTTTCTTTGCAGAAAAAAAAGTTGCAGAATTTTGACTACAAGATTTACCTTCACTCTGCAACCTGCACCTGTTCCCTGACTTTTTTTGTGTGTATGTGTGTCTTTGAGTCTTGAGTTCTGTCAGCCTCCCCAGGTAGATCAGACAGGAAATACAGTCAGATGAGCTAATTCTACAGTACTGTAAAGCTACATTAACAGAATCTTGTAAGTCTGAAAGTACAAATCTTCCACCATCTCCTTTGAAGCCTGAGAAATTAGGAAGGATCCCTAAAAGCATCTTTATCAGTCCATTAATGGGGGAGGGAAGTCAGTTCTGGATCTCTTGTGGCTGCACAATGACTCAAAGATAATTCTATGCTTGAGGCCTCTCCCTTGCCAGGATGGGTGTTTCTTAACATCTTGTTGGGTGGCCACTAATGCAGACTGCTAAGAAAGATCTTATGACTTATGAAATTCTTCCCTTTGTTGCAGATTGGACATTTCCTGCACCAGTCTGGCTTCCCCAGAATTTAATCACCCGGAATGTAATTAATTGCATGCCCCTTTGTTGGTTTCATTGCTTTTGCTTTGAGTTAAATGGAACCTCACCCTAACTGATAAAAAGGGACATTTCCCCCATTAGAAACTTGTTAAAATGTGATTTTCTACTAAAAAAAATAAATTCAAATTTAATTTCTTTCATAGCAAGTTAAATGAGGACATGCTAACATAAACTGTAGAAGAAGAATTTGGCATAGGATTAATCTGAATACTGAGACTTAAACCATCCCAAGTGAAATTCCTTCCTGATCTTTCTTGCTGTAATTTTCATTAGCCTAAGATTAGCCCTGCCAACAATCAAAAATGTTGGAAGGAAAAACCTGTGTATCTCTTGCATCTCGTGCCAAAAATAAGAAACAAACAACCCCCCCAAAAAACCCCTCCACAAAATAATAGTGTAGTATTTGAAAAGGGAGGGTGCTAAGGGAGACCCATCAAACTAAACAACTAGAGTTGTCTTAGTACAAATTAAGTACCATTGTTAAGAGGAGGAAATATTCATCTGAAATGTCTCAAAAAAAAACAACAGTGAGAAGATTCTAAGGTTAAATATCATCTATAATTTAGAGTTGTCCCTGGATATAAAAGGAATAATTTCCAGCATGCTACTTTTTGCCCATAATTAAAGTATAATTAGTAGTTGAACAATGGGTGCTTTTTTAATGCTATATTGGAAAATTATACCTTTTCTCAGTGTTCTCAAGTAGGCAATGAATTTTTTGTTGCGTGGTTTAATATTCTAAAGGGCAGATTTGGATAATAGTTATTTTCTTTTCTTTCTTTTCTTCTCATGCCATGTGCTGAATTTTATTGAAAATAAAGATTGAAAATTTTCAGCAACTGGGTTATCTGCCTGGTTGCTGGGTGGATGTGGCCACAGGGGCGTGGCCTTCTTGGCCTCCTGCACCATGACGGGGGGGGGGGGTAGCATTGGCTGGCATTGACAGAAATTGCAAGGAACATAGATCCTTCCATTCTCCACCATTCGGTCAGAATGGGAGAAGTTTCTTGGATGAGAAGCAATGGTGGGTTCTGGGAGGTACGGCCTGGTATGGCCATACTCGTAGTAGCCAGGAGCAGCGGCCACCGTACCTGGCCCACCCGCTCCCCCGCGTTCCATAGCTGTTTATAACACGACCAGCCAATTAAGCATGTGTGGTGCCTGCATCACCTCCACCGAGCAGCTGGGTGTCGCAGGGAGGTGGCGTGAGCATCTGTGCACAGCGCATGTGCCTGACTAGGACGCCTGGTCCAGTGTGCAGCGTACCGATTGAGACAGGATCCGGAACCCACCACTGGTGAGAAGTGAAGACAAAGAAAGTCCAGTTGCCTTTTGAAAAAGCCCCACTATGACCTGGATGACTGAGAATATCCATAGACATGACTTTTGGATGGATTAGCCTGTGTTGTTCTTGAGCTTTGCCTGACAGTTGGAGACCTGTGAAATAAATCTTTTTCTACCCTCAGTTGTTGTTTTTTTCAATATTATTTTTAATATTATTACATTTTGGAGAGGGTTTTTTCCCATTAATTAAGCATAATATCTTAAATGTCAAAGGCCCTAGAGCAGTGTTTCTCAACCTTGGCGACTTTAAGTCCTGTGGACTTCAACTCCCAGCATAGCTGGCTAGGGAATTCTGGGAATTGAAGTCCACAGGACTTAAAGTCGCCAAGGTTGAGAAACACTGCCCTAGAGGGAAGCCGCAGCAATATTTCATACTTTGTGCGTATCTCCCCAATCTCAGATGAGATAAACTAAACAATTGCCCATATCTTGCAGCATTGCTCCTGGTAGACTTTCTAGTTTGCTAAATTAAAATGCATTTTTAAAACATGCACTTAGTAGTTTGCACTTTACTAAAGGCATGATTGGCCTGTTAAGGAAGAGTGTGCATTTTTGTTTGCCTATCAGAAGACATGAATTTCTGTGAACATTTGTTAAATTCTATTCAATTGCAATTTTGGTTAGAAAGAGTTTGCTTTCAACTTGAGCTTGATATTATCAATTAAGTGCCTCTACTTTTAGGGTTTGTCAGTGTTTCACTGTTAACAGCAAGAGTGCTTTTTTTTTTTTTTTTTTACAAAAATGTCTTTTAATCTTTCTATTGTGTATTGCCTGATTATCTGGTATTTGATTTTTCCTTTCCTTTCATCTCAAACTGTAAACAAAATGCATTATTTATTTAGTTGCTATCTTCAACTTCGTCTTTTTAGTGGAGGGTTTTTCAATATCCTAATGTCAAGCTCAAGAAATCAGGAGCCAGGATAGAGTTCAAAAGTACTACAAGTTTATTTCATGCTACCTATCTAGATGATAGGTTGGTAGATAGATCAGAAAGGATGGCAATTGAGTGGTCCGAATCCCTAGCACCGCATAACAGAGTGAGCTCCCATTACTTGTCCCAACTTCTGCCAACTTAGCAGTTCGAAAGCATGTAAAAATTCAAGTAGAAAAATAGGAACCACCTTTGGTTGGAAGGTAACAGTGTTCTGTGCACCTTCGGCATTTAGTCATGTCGGCCACATGACCATGAAGACATCTTTGGACAGCTTCTGGCTCTTCGGCTTTGAAACAGAGATGAGCACCGCCTCCTAGAGTCGGGAACAACTAGCACATATGTGAGAGGTGAACCTTTATCTTTACCTTTATCCAGAAGAAATTTTTAAAAAATTGGCACCAGATAAGAGTCAACAGGCTTTAAGGAGGGCTGGTCTCTTATGGGGCTGTAGAGATTCCAAACTGATGATGCACTTGACTCTGCCTTTGGGTT
This sequence comes from Thamnophis sirtalis, assembly GCF_051295495.1. NCBI lineage: Eukaryota > Metazoa > Chordata > Lepidosauria > Squamata > Natricidae > Thamnophis > Thamnophis sirtalis. The sequence continues at coordinate 42,142,468 of NW_028261393.1, forward strand.
CTGCCCAGTCACCTCTTACATCTAGCATATGATGCAAACCCAGACTATTTGGTTATTTTATGCATCATGCAGTGTGTAATCCTGGAAAATTGGTTAATTTACTAATCAAGTTACCTCTACATATTTTGAGTAAGATTCACATTAGCTAAAGGTAAAGGTTTCCCTCGCACATATGTGCTAGTCTTTCCTGACTCTAGGGGGCAGTGCTCATTTCCGTTTCAAAGCCAAAGAGCCAGCACTGTCCGAAGGCGTCTCCGTGGCCATGTGGCCGGCATGGCTAAATGCCGAAGGAGCATGGAACACTGTTATTTTTCCACCAAAGGTGGTTCCTATTTTTTTCTACTTGCATTTTTACATGCTTTCGAACTGCTAGTTTGGCAGAAACTGAGACAAGTAACAGGAGCTCACTCCATTATGTAGCATTAGGGATTCGAACCACCAAACTGCCAACCTTTCTGATCGATAAGCTCAGCATCTTAGCCACTGAGCCACCACGTCCCTTTCACGTTACTGCATGCTTAACCAGAAAGTTAAGAAGAGATTCTGTTCACATAGCTTATTTTCCTCCAATCAGTACCTTTTTCCACTTCTCACACTAGAGTTCAAATCACAGTATCACTAATGCCTATTAAAATTCAAATTCTAATAACAGAACTAAACAGGTTCTGTCTACAAGAGGTTTACAGTTGAAAGCAGAGGTGGAAAAGATCAATCAAAGAGTCAAAGTTATAGTTAGATCAATGTGTACAAATAAACTTGTACACAAATAAACCTTTCATTTTAGGCATGCGAATTTTGAAAATTGCCAATATAGCATTAGTAAAATGATATATCATAATTAAAATCAATGCAATTAGGCAGATAGTGATGTTGCATTGGGTCCAGATTTAGTCATTTTGAGAGTAAATAATTGAAATCAATGTGATTTAAATTATAATTAAGTGCTCCCAATGATTTCACTATGTACATTCTGCAGTTGATTAAGTCTGAATCTGCTCCATATTTATTTGCAGATTTTATCTCTGTCACATAAATATACTAAATCATCAAATAATATCCATTAGAGGATAAGTCTTATTTTTCACATGATCGATATATTAAACCTTCTCCAGTTTGAGAAAATCTATTTTACTCTTGTTTTCTTTTATAAATCTAATATAATTGCTCAAATCTAACAAAACAGCTTAATGGCAAACCTTATTTTCTCATTCTTCAAATTGTAGGAATAAATTATGCTATTGGTGTTTGTACTTAATGTGCTCTGGCTGGAGCAATCAAATATAGCACTTACTACTGTTTTGTGTTAAGGGTTTTGGGACATTAAAAAGAAGAAGCTGAAGTTGGTGGATAAAAGGTAGGTTAGAAAGAGGAAGAAGTATATGAAAAACAGGGATGAAAAGATAATAAGTGAATAAGTATTCCCTGAAGGAATGAGGCAGGAGGCTCCTGAGGTAAGTCAACAGCAGTTTATTAGAACAGATCTGTACAGTAGACAGGTTAGTGGTAGACAGGGACCTCCCCCTGCTTGACAGCTATTAATACGGAGCCACGCATCTGACAGCCCGTGCTCAGCCATGCCGCGCCTTAGCCAATCAGGCGCGGCCTGGCTGTTGCTGGCTGTCAGTTGTAGCTATGAGGACTAAACAATAAGGGATGATGTCAAAAAAATTAAAGTAGTATTATTTCAAACAATACTTTTGAATTAGTTCAATTGTTCTCCTTCCATCGGATGAAAAATTTAATTGTTTTGTTTTGTTCTAAGTAACGAGAAGAAAACCCCACTGAGATTCATATACTTGGAGTGTGGAGCAATTCCTCCCATGGGTCTTTTTAAGATTTAAAAATGGGGAGCAGTCAAAAAGGCTGTACAGCAATAAAGAGATTTATAGCAGCAATAGAAATAGAAATGCACTTAGACATATACTGCCCGGTAGTACTTTATAGCATACTCTGGGTGGTTTACAATATAAGCATTATTTGCATATTACCTCCAACATTCTGGCTCATCATTTTACTGACCACAGAAGAATGACAGGTTAAGTCAACTTTGATTGAACTCCAGGCTGTGGGGAGAGTTTGCCTGCAATACTGCACTTTAACCACTGTGTCATCACGGTGCCTAATATTCTGCAGAGAAAATAATAATATTAACAAATAGCTATGGTTATCTAGTCAGACCAGTAAGTAGTAGATAGCCTGACACTGTCTCCAAAGGGTGCAAAGGACTTGGGATGCAAAACCACAAGAGCATGAATTGTAGGAAGATAAGACCACACTTAGAATCCTGCATCCAGTTTTGGTCACCACACTATAAAAAAGATGTTGAGACTCTAGAAAGAGGGCAGAGAAGAACCACCAGGGTGACTGGAGGCTAAAACATACGATGAATGGTTGCAGGAACTGGGCATGGCTAATCTAGTCAAGAGAAGCACCAGGGGAGACATGATAGCAGTCTTCCAATACTTGAGGGGCTGCCACAGAGAGGAGGGGGTCAAGCTATTTTCCAAAGCACCCGAAGGCCAGACAAGGAATAATGGATGGAAACTGAACAAGGAGAGATTCAACCTGAGAACCTCTGAACTCACAGCTTCTGCTACAACACAGAGATTGTCTGCCAGTGACACCCATGTTTCAACCAAGGGGTGCTGAAAGCAATGATTCATGCTTTTGTTCATCTCTCATTTAATGATCTAATTCTTTGTTTGTAAGGGACGCTGTGGCTCAGTGGCTAAGACGCTGAGCTTGCCGATTAGAAAGGTTGGCAGTTTGGCGGTTTGAATCCCTAGCGCTGTGTAAGGGAGTGAGCTCCCATTACTTGTCCCAGCTTCTGCCAACCTAGCAATTCGAAAGCATGTAAATATGCAAGTAGAAAAAATAGGAACCACCTCTGGTGGGAAGGGAACAGCATTCCGTGTGCCTTCAGCATTTAGTCATGAACACGGAGACATCTTTGGACAGCACTGGCTCTTCGTCTTTGAAACAGAGATGAGCACTGCCCCCCTAGAGTCAGGAACAACTAGCACATATGTGCGAGGGGAACCTTTACCTTTACCTTAAGGTTCACCCCTGGAAATGACCCAGAAACATACATTTATCCCACATCAACACGTTCCATTTGGAAACCAAGGTGAAAGGACCACAAAGGTGAAATATTTTCATGTACCACAGGTTTTCAAGGGGTTATAAAAACATTTGCTTCTTAGTCATTTAATCTATACAAATTAATTAAGTAACTCAGCCAAGGAAAGGACTACAAAGGAAAGATGAGGAATACAGATATCCAGTATGAAAGAAGAATCAGCCCAAGGAGAAGCATCTACAAAATGTAGGATTTGGTTTGCAAGAATAGATGCATGCAAGTCCAGCAAAAAAAAATCCCCTCACTTACAGATTTTCTGATAAAAAAACAGCATTAGAGGCTAACGCTAATTGTAGTTTGAAGGTCAAAGTAACCATTTTTTACTTTCCCATTTTGTCTTGAATACTTTGCAAAATGTGGATAATTCTCTCCTTTCCCTTCCCCCTACCAATGGTTTCTTTCCATTTTTCAGAACACAGACATTTTGAAATCAAATTCTTCTAAAGAATCATTTTTATAAGTGACATTAATTAAAGCTCTAAAGCATTATACTTTTGCCTATCTCTACTTTACAGTGTAGTAGTTTAAGTTTAGGGGTTTTTTTATCCTCAGGATATTTAAGGCTACCCCTATATTATTCCCCTATATTTAACGATTTCCCCTTTGGGCACATTAACATTGAAACCTGGTACTCGTTTTGAAAGGGCTGGGAGCCAGAACAAGTTTGGATGGAAATAAGTAACTTTACATTTCAGATTTACTCCTGGATGCATGTCATAAAATATGCCTTTCTTCTTTTTTTTCTCCATGCTGTCAGAAGAATGACATATTCTCAGCAACATTTCCCATCAGTAGGTGATATCCTGAGGTTAGGAAGTTTTGAACCCTCCATATGGTTCTGATTAAAGGTCTCGTCCTTATTGGCCAGCACTGATACTGGCCGGAGCATGTGAGAATTTTGCCCATCTAACAGACTCCAGGAAGCCTATACAGGATAACTAAAGCGAGAAAAATGCTATTCACTTATTTCATCATTGTCCTTTGTAGCTGAAATACCAATTTGGATTGTAATATTAGCTCACTGTGCACTGAATACTGCTTTTGCTATAGTTTGTGACCAGAGCTGGTATTCAGCAGGTTCTGACTAGTTCTGGAAAACCGGTAGCGGAAATTTTAAGTAGTTTAGAGAACCGGCAAATACCACCTCTGACTGGCCCCACCCCCATCTATTCTCTGCCTCCTGTGTTCGAGCTGATCAGGAGGGAATGGGGATTTTGCAGTATCTTTCCCCTGCCATGCCCAGCAAGCCACACCCACCAAGCCATGCCATGCCCACCAAGCCACACCTACAGAATGGTAGTAATTTTTAAGCCCCCCCCCGCTGTTTGTGACACAAAAGTGAACCCAAAAAATAAAGATTACTCACGTTCATATGGAACTGAAGCCCATACCTTTTAATCCTAAGCATGTGCATCTATAAGATTGTGAATCTTCTTTTTTTGTTAGCAAACATGTAAACTACACACACACAAAGCTTAGATGTACACCACATTTACACAATACAGTACAAACAGGAGCTTCCTGTTCTTTCTAATAGCAATTATCAATCGATACCGTTCATCTTATATTATTTCCCCTTCTATTGTGCTTCATTTGGATTTCACCATTCTTAACCCTCTTATTTTACTCATAACTATTATTTTTTTGAGTTTTGTTATATTCCTTCATTGATTCTTGTTTTTTTCCTCCATCCACCTATACCATTTATCCCATATCTGGTAGCTGATCGGGAGAGAATGGGGATCTTGCAGTATCTTTCCCCTGCCATGCCCACCAAGCCACACCCACAGAATGGTAGTAATTTTTTAAGGCCCCCCCCCGCTGTTTGTGACACAAAAGTGAATCCCAAAAATAAAGATTACTCATGTTCATATGGAACTGAAGCCCATACCTTTTAATCCTAACCATGTGCATCTATAAGATTGTGAATCTTCTAAGTGGTGCGCCATGGTAGTACAGTAATTAAACTGCAGTGTTGCAGGCAAACTCTGCCCACAGCCTGGAATTTGATCCTGATGGGACTCAAAGTTGATTCAGCCTTCCACCTCTCTGAGGTTAATGTAATGAGGGTCTAGTGTGTTGGGAGCAATATGCTGATATTGTACACTGTTAAGAGAGTGCTGGACAGCATTGTGGAGCATCATAGAATCCAGGCCTGTCAAACTGGCATGCCGCAGGCTGTATACGGCCCGCTCAGGCCACTCCTGGGCCCCTGCAGGCCACACCCACCTCAGCTCTGCAAAGGCAAAAAAACTTCCCAATTGCATCTGCAGTACAGCTCGATACGTCACAATATGGCCTGTGATGCGATCAGCTTTGACACCCCTGATATAAGTGAAAATTTGTCAGTAGGTTATTCAGGATACTGTATAACTTTCCAAAATAGATTATTTTTCTTTGGGGTGGTTTCTTTAAAAAGGACACCCTACACTTAAAAATAAACAAATCAAAGCCAAACTACCAGCCAGGATCTCCCAAGTTAGTGTTTTAATATAAATTTGGCAGAGATGGTAAGCTAGCAAATTGTTAACTCCCTACTGGTAGAGAGCACAAGATAGCTGTAGATTGATGGCAAGGACACTTTGTCTGCATCACTGAGTGGGCTAATTTCTATATTTAGTTGCAGATTTATAGTTGTTTTTAATGCAAGGACGGGACAGTGAATTGTTAAGGTCAGAATTTATTTTATGTTTTTAATAGCAATTGGAAGTGGACTGCTGAATGCTTTCCAGAAATTGCAAGGCGGGGAGGGGGATAGCTGAATTGCACAATGGTGCAGTGTGATTTCAGCTTCTGAAGAGAGGAAAAGGAATTACAACTCGAAACGTGGTGCCTTCTAAATATATGAAATTTTAGTTTAGAGAGTATTTTAACTTACTGCACCTGTGTATGGTTTGCCAATTGCACAGTGGCAGATGGGTTAACGTTCATTGCCCAGAGGATCATGGATTGCCCTCTCCCCTCTTTGGAAGAGCTTGATAGCTCCCGCTGCCTTAAGAAAGTTCAAGACATTCTTAAAGATCCATCTCATCCATGGAACAGCATCCCGTGCACCTTCAGTGTTTAGTCATGCTGGTCATATAACCATGTAGACGTCTTTGGACAGCACTGGCTCTTCGGCTTTGGAACGGAGATGAGCACTGCCCCGTAGAGTCGGGAATGACTGGCACATATGTATGAGGGGAACGTTTACCTTTTAAGGAAAGAGAGGGAACGTGCCAGCCATGTGCATACTATTAGGGAATAAATACACTGTGTCAACTTGTAAAGTGTTTCCATGCCTATTATCAAGTTGACATTGAAGGGAGGGAGAATTCCATGCATATCTACAGCCAGGGTTTGATCTCAGATTTCTACAGCAGGCATGTGAGGCATTAAAGTTTGCAGCCTGCTGCAGCACCTCCTTGGTAGATGTGATTTATGACACAGACTGAGGGGAGGGGAGACACAGGGGTAAAGTTCAGACACCATTAAATGGAAATCAGATTTGGCTCCAGAGCAGAAAATGCCAAAATGTTGCTCCTAATAAATGACTGGATTTCTTTGGAGCTTTGTCTCGAGGCTCGTAATTTAATTAGGGCATCTTTTGGAAACTTCACACACTGCCTGTATATCACCAAAGCAAGGGTGCTTTGAACCTGTTGTTGTTGTTTTTGTTGTTGTTTAATAAGGCCTTCATCCTCATCACCAAAGCTTGAGCTTGATCCAGTCAAGATTTTGTTTAAAATATGTTTGAGATGAAGCTATATTATATGAATTAAGAATAGTTTTCAATAAAAGGCTTTTGAGTTGTTTATAACAGGAAGGGATGAATATACATACATACATAGATAGATACATAGACAGACAGACAGATAGATAGATAGATAGATAGATAGATAGATAGATAGATAGATAGATAGATAGATAGATAGATAGATACATACATACATACATACATACATACATATGTGTATGTATGTATGTATATATATATCGGTATCTCTGCCGGTATATATCAGTATATATGCCAAGAAATAGCAGATCTTGGCACAGAGACTTAAGTAGATATGTGTGTGTGTGTGTGTGTGTGTATGTGTGTGTGTGTGTGTGTGTATATATGCTGATCTTGTTGTATTTGGGTCTTTTCCTGTGTAAGATTGTTAGACTCTTACAAGAATCTTATACAGGAAAAGACCCGAATACAAAAAGACCAGCATACCTATACCCGTGAAAATCTACGAGAAAATATATATATATATATATATATATATATATATATATATATATATATATATATATATATATATATATATATATATATATATATATGTGTATATGTGTATATGTGTATATGTGTATATGTGTATATGTGTATATGTGTATATGTGTATATGTGTATATGTGTATATGTGTATATGTGTATATGTGTATATGTGTATATGTGTATATGTGTATATGTGTATATGTGTATATGTGTATATGTGTATATGTGTATATGTGTATATGTGTATATGTGTATATGTGTATATGTGTATATATATATATATATATATATATATATATATATATATATATATATATATATATATATATATATATATATATATATATATATATATATATATATACTTAAAGTCACAACCCCTGGTATGCCCAAGTGTGGGAGGAAGGTCACACTTCCACTCTCTGTCATTAGGCTCGTCACAAGAGTCCATCCAGACAGAAACCCAATATTTTTACTGTTGCCTTTGTTATATTTGTGTTTTTTTATTTGTGCTGATAAATTCCTTTATTTATTTATCAGCACAAATAAAAAAACATATATATATATATATATATATATATATATATATATATATATATATATATATATATATATATATATATATATATATATTCCATTACCACTACAGCATAGTGAGAAATGTATTTGAAGCCCAAGAAATAGCAGATCTTGGCACGGAGACTTAAGTAGATTTCCTATTCAGTGAACAGATAAATGAAGCCAGAGTGAAGTGTTAGAGAAAATACCGCTTTGAATGCTACTCGTGATACCCTCCAAAAGAAATAGTCTATCACGGGTACTCACTGTCAGATCCAAGTTCCCAGCTGAGATATAGCTCCCTGTTTCTTCTGTGCATTGGATTTATTTATTTATTGTACGTATTTTTACTTTTTTGGCGCATATCGTGGAAGCTTTTTAAGTGGTTTCACAAATAACACCATCCAACGCAGGAACATTTTTTTTAAAGTAAAAAACAAACAAACTAGAAACTAGATGTGTTGGTGGACGGAGGGATAAAAGTTCTGGGAAGGAAAATGATTTCACCTTGCTAAATGATCTTCATCAGTGCTAGATCTTCATCATGTAAAATAAATTAGGACAATTTGCTAAAAACTGTGTTGAGACAGTTCTACTCTCCTTTACTCTTTTTTGCAAAATAGTATCTAATAAGTGAGTGGAAAGATGGGGTTTTTTTTTAAGACTAGCTGATAACACGGCATTGCCTGGGTATTTATTTTTCCTTCTCCTGTAATAGATCCTGGAATGAATTATATCTATAGTATCGTGTGACACACACACACACACCGCTCCCCCCACCCTGTCCCATGCGCCCCCATGTCCCATTTTGGGCCTAGTAGGCCTCCCTATAGCCTCCTGGGAGCAAAAATGGGCTGCAACTCCCTGCACTCCCCCTGTTCCCCACACAAGTGTGGCAGAGACCCAAAAGTCATTTGGCCGGCAGGAGGCACACACACATGCGCGGTGGAGCTGAGCTGGGCTCTGCGTGCTACATGCACACTAAGGGACACACACACACACATACATACACACACACACACACACACCAAGGGGTGTTAGGGGTGTCTTACCTCTACAGTATTTGTCTCCAGAGAGTAAATCATCTGTATACCAAGTTTGGTCGAAATTGCTCCAGGCGTTCCAGAGTTATGCTGGAGCACACGCACATCAGGGGTGGGTTTCTCGTCCCGTTCCAACCGGTTCGGTTGGAACGGGGCCGGCGGCGTCCTCGTGCACGCGCGCAATGCACGCATGCGTACTAGCGTCTGTGCGATGCTCCAGCTGCTCCTGGAGGATCACGCAGGCACTGTATGCGTCCTGCACATGCGTGGAAGCGCAGAACTCGTCAAAACCGGGTAAGGAGCGCGGGCGGGCGGGCGGGCGGGTGGGCCCTTCGCCGTTCCCGGAAGTTACTTACTTCCGGGTTCGCCGAGCAACCGGTTCGCGGGGACCGCCGCGAACCGGTTGAAACCCACCCCTGACGCACATGCACATACACACAAATCTATTCAATAGATTCCCATTGTTCATTGATACCCCAAATGACTATAAAAAGTTTATATTAAAATTTAAAAAAATTCAAAAAGTCTTTAAAAATTTGAACCCTAGATCTCTGAAAGAAGAACAATCATAAGGCATGCACCATGTAAAAATCTATCCTACTATTTACTTTCAGGGTAAGCAACAACTATGCAAAACACAGAATGTGAGTGAGAAATAAGAAAAGAAAGACAAGCGTAGCTAAAGCTATGTGTGATTAATAAATAAATCAATAAAAATTGCTTTAGTCATGGTGGCCTAGTGGTTAGAGTGCAGTACTGCAGGCTACTTCTGCTGACTGCCGGCTGCCTGCAATTTGGCAGTTCAAATCTCACTAGGCTCAAGGTTGGCTTAGCCTTCCATCCTTCCGAAATGGGTAAAATGAAAACCCAGATTGTTGGGGGTAATAGACTGACTTTGTAAACCACTTAGAGAAGACTGTAAAGCAGAATATAAGTCTAAGTGCTATTGCTATTTATACCAATCTCAGTCCCCTCAACAACCTTCTGTCCACGCACTTAGCTCCATATACCATTTTATGATTTTATGTTGTTCA